>NW_024883529.1:0-74123 GCF_019059575.1 Amphibalanus amphitrite | reverse complement strand
CAGTTTATTTGATTTTCATTTCATTTTTGGGACCAAAGTCAGATCTCAGGCTACCTAATACCGCCTTTCAGCTGGATTTTCAGTGTCAATACTTTGTAGAGCATCTCAGACCACATCTCAGGACCAGGCCAGTTTCCAAACAATGTGGTTTGTGTGTTTTGATTCTGCCTTTTCCTCTAGGGAACGTTGTCATGAACATTTATTTATTTTGTTGTATTTTACCTAGTACATACCATTAGACTTACTGATTGATCGAGCTTTTGCAGCATGAATAAGTATTCTTCCATTTATTGACCACAGTAGATTCTTGACAATCCTAATTATAACGAAACCTGTGAATCTCTGAGGTCCATGTGTTATCCCTACCCTTAGCAATGTAACTTCTACCGCAAAATGTATTTTGCAGTGGCTAATATTGCTGTTATTATAATTTGATAGCCTCGTAGTGCCCAAAGTTTAAACCATATTATGCTGATATTTTCTAGTTTTGTGCCAAATCAAAATACCGGCATGCTACCGGCAAGACATGCCAGATACCACGAAAAAACCTGCGGTAGTGAAAATTTACCGGCATGCCGGTAGTGCGGTAGGGAAACTTTGCAACTCTAATACAAAGTCAAGAAGAAAAATGCGATTAACTCGAGAATCATTGTTTGAAATGAGTATCTGACAACGACCAATGTTTTTCCTATTGCTGAAGGTTGCTGGATTCATGTTCACAGACGGAAGTGAGCCAATCTTGACTCAACTGACTAAACGTCTGTCTGAGAAATGTCATTAACATAAACACTGTGCGCAGCTGAATGAACATCTGAACACCCGTCCCGGAACATGGCACACTTGTGATCTGGCGAGCGGCATATGATACGCCCACGGAGTCTCGCAATATAAACGTCCCCCGGACAGCGGGTCTTGTGTAAACTGTTGGTGCTATCATCTTTGGTCAAGTCGAGTAGCTGGCTAGATTGGTGAGTTACTATATATTAGAGCCTTTGACCGTTCGCAAACAAAGCAATTAGGAAAGGATCTCAAGCATTTATACGCCGAGGTAAAACGCGAAATTGCCAAAGCAATCACGTATTGTTTGATGTCCCTGAAGAACATCAGGCACTAATCGCTTCATTTCCAATCCAAGCTAAGTAGTTTGCCGCCACTAAATGGACGACTTACCATTTAGAGTTACAGAAAAATACCAATTAACCAGGCATCAATGTGATGCGACGTAGCCTGATTGAACAATTACCCCATAGAAATAAAAATGATAAAAAGTTGTTTGTTGTCAAATAACCACCTACCACAAGCTGTGTACCACACGGGCGGCTGAAGCCGTGTCACAACAGATTAGCGCCAAGCCGCTCCCGCAAAATAGCATAAACCGCCTTCAGTGAGTCTCCTGCCTCGGGTCCGTGCACCATGCGTCCCCGAGCTTCTCTGATCGTGTTGGTCATCCTGCCGGCGATGCTGCTGGCCGCATTGGTGCCTGAGCCGACTCTGGAGACGTTCAGGCTCGTCTGGGACCTGCCTCTCCTCGGCTGGCGGCAGGTTTGGGCCCCGTCTTTGATCACCTGCATAGCTCGCTGTCGTCAGGCGTCGGGATGCGAGGCTGCTCAGTGGACTGGAGGATGTAGGCTGGCCGATGTGGAAGCCTCTGCTGGCGGTGAGACTCCCAATGGAGGAAGCGGCGAGGTCTGGATGTATCGCCGAGTGAAGCTCTCTGGAGTTCTGGAACCGGCGCCGGCTACCACGCAGGCCACGGCTGTCGCTGCCGTCGCCGTCACGGCGGTCGTCGTCGTCACTGCCGGCTCGTCCTCTCAGGTGGCTGTCGAGCCTGATCTGACAGCGACGCCTCCCTGCACCTTCACCACTCCCACCGTGACCCCGACAACCACAGTGGCTCCTCCAACATCGGCCACGGGGGTGATCGTCGACGGCCGCTGCTACTGGCGTACCTCCTCCTCCTGGTTTCTGAGCTACAACGAGGCCAGAAACTCCTGCCAGAGACAGCGCGACGGCGGTGACCTGGCCAGCATCTACACCCAGCCGCAGCTGGCGTTCCTCTGGAGTGACCCGAACCGACCGAACGACGAAGAATGGCTGGGGCTGTACACGGGAACCTTCGGAGGCTTCCGCAACCCGGATGGCTCGCCGGTGCCGAAGGGGGTGACTTGGACCACGGGTGGAGTGCTGGGCTCGCATCTGGTGCTGCCCAGAGGACGCACTCAGGGCGAGCTGGAGCGGGTGGTGGGTCCCACCCTGGGGGTGCCCGGTGCACTCTATCCCGGCATGGTGTGTGATGTACCGATGGCTGGGTAATCACCGTCACGGGTGGCGTGACGTCACATGTGTGACGTCACGTCTGACTCTGATGGTCTCGTCACGTCTGATGACTTCATTACATCAGACGTGTCTAGCATGGTCTGATGGTCTGATGGTTTCATCACGTCTGACGTGACGAGACCTTCTGATGGCCGCGTGACGTCTGCCGTGACGGTGGTCTGATGGCCGTGTCACATGAGTGTCACGCTGTAGTAGTTTAACAGCCACACCACCGGCTTTAGATTGTAATCTTGGTAGCTGTAGTCTCTAGCCAGTTGGCAATTTCTGTCAGTATTGCCCGGTTGCAATTTTGGCTCGTCTTTGGTGCGCCAGTCTGAGGTGGCATCTCGCTGGTTGTTAGTCTTGCAGTACCTACCCGTAAGCTGTAGTCTCTGGACAGCTGTTTTCCCCGCCGGCCATACCGGCTGAGAGAAGTGTCCAACTATAAGTTGTTGGTTTTTGGACCGGCTAAATGCAGTCTTTAGTTTGATAGCCACTAGCCAGTTGCTGGACTATATTTCTTACTTCTGTTTTGTTCTTGCCAAATGTTTCAGTTTTTTTAGCAAGGGCGATAGCCGAAAAAATATTATGCACATAGCAACTCGTCGAATTGTAAATTGCCACTCAAATGTCTGCTGATCTATACATGCAGTCAAAAGCGTTTGATTTGTGCTTATTTCTCTGTTGGATTTTAGCACTTCTCTTAGAAAATAAACGTATGATAAATTTATGGTGTTCTTTGAATGACTTCAAATGCTCGCTTACTTCCTATTTTGTGCTGGGGGGACATATCAAAAGCAGATGTTTGTACTCTTTTATTCTGGACACACTTCTCTAGACACGATATCTACTTCCCATTCTCTGGACCACAGATAACAGTAGTACTACTGTAGTACTAGTACTAGTACTAGTAGTACTAGTACTACTGTTATCTGTGTCTGGACGTTTAATCATTCTCCCCAGCCCCGACTCTTTTCCTCTTTCTGTCCCCCCACATACCATCACCATCCCTCTTCATGTGTCCCTCTCTCTCTCTCTCTCTCTCTCTCTCTCTCTCTCTCTCTCTCTCTCTCTCTCTCTCTCTCTCTCTCTCTCTCTCTCTCTCTCTCTCTCTCTCTCTCTCTCTCTCTCTCTCTCTCTCTCTCTCTCTCTCTCTCTCTCTCTCTCTCTCTCTCTCTCTCTCTCTCTCTCTCTCTCTGCTAACGGCCTGCGCTCGCAGCGCGCACGGAACGGAAGCTCACTGATTGGTGGAATGCTGCTGTCGTTATAAAATGAAGAACAGCCATTCAGTGCGATCAAGATGGATAGCCAGCCACCTCTATCCAGTTCCGGTCGGGTGCGAAGGGGTGGAGCTAAACGTGGCATCACAGATAAACGAAAGCTGCCTGGCATATAACTATTTGACGATGCAGGCGAGAGCCTGAGTAAGTACTTGAGGAAGGCAATAAACGTTCGTCAAATATCTCACCCACTGCTAAAACGGATGTGTTTGGATCAACATTTGATGTATTTGTCGCAGCATCAAAAAATGATACAGAAGAGATCTTCCCTACGTCTTTGGTAGCTTTATTTGCCAGTGACAAGCAAAAGCCGGCTTTGGTGTTGGGCTGCTGCCTGGTCCTCTCTTAGTGCCCTCTTTGATCATTTCGTGTGGACGCGAGACTCCAAACTGATTTCAGGCATGCAACCTCAGCCCTGATTTCCAAACACGGTATATCAAGAGCCCCACCGGGCAATAGCGTGATGTGGTCGCACGGTTCGGGGTCCTGCTTCACTTTTACCTTTGGTCGCTGCGCCTAAACGGTGACCTTGTCGGTCCGACTGCTGTCTTTGCATGGACGACTGCCTGAAAAGGCTTGCCTCGCTCTATAGATAGATCGTCTGATTGTAGCGGGCTTGTTATTCGTGCCAGGACACTATGTTATTGCAGGCTGCAATCTCGATGCACCGAGGGAATGGCTCAAATGACTTGTTTGCATGGTCTCCTAGCAAGGATGATAAGACGGTTTTCATAATGTCGCGACTAAAGACGTTCAACCATTTCCATTTGCTGGTGTTATCAAATGGCATATAGCAACACTGGTAAACGGCAGAGCTGCTCTAGTTATTTGTTTCACAAATTCCTCCGCTTGTCTATTATTTTCGTGAAACGAGAACGGGATCTGTAGAACAATAAACTCACCCCAAACAGCTCAGAAGTCATGGTAACTGACCCAGGCCCACCCAGTCTTTAGATCCACTTCACAGCTCAATTTTAAAATCGATCATCATCCGCCTTTTGACTCGATCCAAGATTACACTCGACTCGAACCCTTATGAAGCCTTGCATCTCGTGTCAAAGTGACACGAGTGACATTTGTGACTGATGAGATCACGTTAAGATCCTTCATTAGCACCTTTAGCTTGACCAGTGGCAGCACTCTGTTCAAACAAACAGGCGGTTTTTGTGTGAAGCTTGGCTGATCATTACGTGTTACTGGGGCCGGTGATTGACGTCAATGATGTGCACTGATTTGCGCTTGCGTGCTGGATGCTTCCATTTGTGTTCCGAGTCCAAATCTGGTGACATACGTTGAGATTCACGAAAGCGAATGCATATTGCGTATTAATATTCAGATATTCAGTTGAAGGAATTTAGGAAATCTATGTAATTGTAGATAATTTACTGAAGATGATGATATTATCAGAGACGCTGATCGTTTATAAGGGAAAATGAAGAAACTTTCTTTAGTGTTCCCTCGTAAAGTGAAGGTCAGTGTGTCAGGATGAGACAGTACCTACATGATGCTGACGTTGTTTATTGTCAACAACTGACGTCAGTTCCTCACACTGCTGACTTCAGTACCGACTCCTCTGTCTTATCAGTGCGTCACTCTCCAGCCGCGCCCTCGCGTCACCGCCTATCAGTCGCGTCACGCGTCACCGGTTGACGTTACGTGACGCGTCACTGCCGTGGCCACCGGTACTGGCGGCACTGGGTCCTCCACTCCACGAGCGGACACGCAGGCTGGGAACCACGCGTCACGCTGCGGTTGTTTGTGAGCGGAAACGGGGACTCTTGTATTCTACCTCAGTGATTTTAAATGACAGATATCCAGGCGTTGAATTGGCCTTTCCTTTTCTTCCAAATTTATTCATGTTCCTTGCTCTTGAACAAGCAATTCTGGTTCACCAATAAAGAAGTTTTGAACACTTGAAAAAGTCATTGGTATTTAATCGGTATTAATCGATTCCGACCTGCTCCTCTCCTACCGGGGTATCTGGTTGGCGGTTTGCTGCTCGCCCAGGTTGTGTGAACATCTGTCGACATCGCCGACTGAACACGCAGTGGCTGTCCCGGAACCGCCCGTCTGGCCGGCCGAGATTTATCGACCGAAACGAAGGGGGAGGGTTGAGTCACCGACAGTGTATACCTGACCGACGCCGGCGCTGCTGAAATAGCCCCAGATGTGGCCCGTATACATACAGCCTTGCACAGTGGCGCAGCAACATTTTAGCCGTACCCATTGCCCCGGTCTGGTAAGGGGGTAAAAATATAGCAACGGCCGTCGGAAGATGTTTTGTCGGCAGAGTTGTGTTAAGATGTGAAGGATGAATTTACGTCGAACGTCAAATGGTGATCACACTCGCGTGGAAGGAACATAGGTGATGTCTCATTTATTGATACATTCATAATTAATTCATGTATGCATTCATGCATGCATTCATTCATTCATTCATTCATTCATTCATTCATTCATTCATTCATTCATTCATTCATTTACCGGTTTTATGAGCATAGAAGCTTATAATGAGTCAACATCGTTCTACAAAAGAAACATACCAGATAGGTATTCCAGAGGTTTTGCTATTTTTTCGTGTAAACACAGCCGACCATCAACGTAAAAGCAAATGTATATTGCCACATATGTCAAAGCTAAATGGGGACATGAAATGCAAAACAACAGTCAAAACACTGAAGTCTGCTGCACGCTGTGCCCACGTCGCATACTACACCACAACAATGTCAATGGGTTTGGAGTGACTGACCCCATTCGACGAATAAACTTACACGTCATGACCCCGGAAGACGGCAATGGGACCGACCTACCCCCTCCGACCTGCCCTTCCATAGAGAGACAGAGCAGGTCACATAGTATGTTATGGGTGCCATCAGCGATTCTCAGAAACCATTGTTCGGTCTTTGTTTGGACGGATGTTACTCGAGGACAACGGTTCATTCCACTGTTCATTCATACACCAATCAGTGGCTTAAAACGCCGCGCTGAAACGAGTGTCGATGCTACTTATTTGACCGTCACCCGGCCTGTTTTGGCAATCAATCGTGGTCCTACAAACTTCACTATTCACTCCTTAGCCAAGATTCTCCACTGGCGACTGATCACACCAGCAATCGATCACTTCAATGATGACATGTCACTCTGCACGTGCGACAACGCGTGCAATGTGCATAGCCATAGTCGTAAGTAGCACAATGGCATTCTTTATCATGGAAATGACGTCAACCATGAGTGCAATCTGATTGGTGGTCCTGAGTATGCTCCCTAAAATAGATGACCTCTGTCCTCCGCTCCATCCGCGCCCGCCGACAACGGGCTGCAATTGACAAAAATAGACGACAGAAAACGATAAGACAACAGTCATGCAATACAGTGGTCCAATTGTGTCTCGATCTTTTATCATTGGGCTTCTTATTGCAGTCGCCCACTGTCAACAATGCTTGCACAAAATCAAAACAACCGCCGTGCACGTGACCTACCGACAAACGGCGCCGCCATTTCCGGCGCTATTTCCGGCTCCGCCCGCCCACCGCCCACTCAACGAGCAATCGAGCCAATCTGGCCCGACTGACTGATCCGCGCCGACGTCACCGCCAGGGGGCGCTGAGAGTAACGACTGAGGAATTACGAGTAGAGAGTGAGGACTAAAATAGTGACAAGCGCTGAAGAGTTGGGAGTGATGCTAAATCTAGCTCAAATGTCTGCTACAAATTTAGAGCACTTACGAAACGGAGTGGCGTTGGGTCGGATAAGCCTGATGAGTGATGATAGATCAGTGAGGTGCAGGGGCGTCGCCACGGATTTTTGAGTGGGGGGGTCGGGTTAGTCTTCACCCGATGGGTAGGGGTGTTTTTTTTTTTTTGCCACACTTCCCAGTTTTGTGCGTGCGTATGTGTGTGTGTGCGCGTGTAACAAATCGGCGCGCAGCGCCGCGAAATTTGGTATAACCTATAAGGTAGGCATACCTAACTACATCACTTGCGTAAAAATTATCACTGGTCACTTAAGGTCAGATCGCCATGTCAAGTTCAGTTATACGGTATACCTCTATCAAACTTTCCCCTCTCGCCATTCTTGTAGCTTTTCTCCCATAACTTCGAAATTTGGTACTTTGTATACCTAATGTATGGGGTTATACGTGTCAGCAATTCATGATTCTGAGGATTTACATCTATGATCTGGAGGCAGGTCAAATACGTGACCTCATCATTAGAAAATAATGAGAAATTAGAAAAAGCACGAATGCCTCCTGCTTTGAAAAAGTTCGTCGGAAACGCAAAATATCTTTGGAGGCTTGGAGCCATGACAAATCAGCTCATCATTGCCAGGGACAGGGTGCAACTTATGGCGAGTGATGGCTCGAAAGGTCATTAGTGGAAATGTCCATCGAGGGCCACCAGCATTTTTTTTTTCTACAACTTTTGACGAAGACGCGGTAGAGCGATGACAGCACCTGGAAGGTGTTCACTGTTCAGCTCAACAACACGGATCCATTCATATGCAGCAGGAGGTCCTTTTTCGATCAGGACATAACGTTGACCTGAGGTTGTTTTAACGTTAATTCTGAATGGTCAACTTTTAACTCATGTGACGCGTCTCAAAGAGATAAACACGGTGGTGACAAGACAACATATGTAAATACCATACAAATTCACGGAATCTTAAGTTATTGCAAAGCAAATGTTTCGGCAAAATCTGTCCAGTTAGCTGTTTGCCTTCTTATGGGCAAAACATAGACCTGAGATGAAATATGACGCGAAGCTAGCGGAAGAGCGTTGAAAGAGCTATCGAATATGTTTTCTGCTTCACTGTAGCCCTTCTATTGGTGGGTTCCCAGTCGCTAACGTATAACGTATACTAAACTAACGCTGAGGCATGCTTTCGACCCCTGATCGATCTAGAGGTTTGCGGAAAAAAGAGCATGCTGCCCGTGACGAGAGAAAGCCGATGATACCCATTTACAAGGTTTCGGGTCATCTCAGGACTCAGGTCATCGCCAATAAGTAGGGAAACTCGGGACCTGCTAGAACTTTGCGAATGTAAGTTGTGATGGTTTTTCGAGGTTCTGATTACGAATGTTATCTTAGTTTTGAACGAAGATGATGACTTCATGCATTTGGGGTATAAAGATCAGGTCAGGTCAGATCGACCAGTAGGTACCTAATAGTGGATGACCACCACCGATTGCTTCCTAACATGTTATACATATGTATAAGCAACACAACTACTTCTTAAATGTTCAGATGGGCGCTAAGTTCAAAATCAGCTCCAAAAACTATCCTTTACCTAAATTAAAAGCATGTTATGAAAAAGTGAACCAAGGTTATCTTTATTTGAATAAGGAATATCGATTTATTTTTAAGTAGGTGATTAACTCGAGCGCACCGGAAGTTTCGTTGCAATCGGCTCCTTTTTGCGCGACTTCTTTGCGAAAGCCCGAGACGGTTTCATCTGACTCCCTTTCCCCTACATGTGCACTGTACAACTAGTTGTGACGGTAGCCATGGGGCTGAGGCTAGTTTGTAGTTTTGTAGTTAGGTACTGATCCGACGAATCGACTGCGACCATTTTTTTAAGCGATCAGACGAACGCTCGGGGCAGTTTTGGCGCGTCCAATCCTTTGAGGGATAAAAAGGTACTAGAATGGTGGCTACTTAAAAATATTGTTGTGCTGGTGTTCCCCGCCCACAGCTAATTGAACTTTAGGTAATTGGCTAATTGGCTTTAGGGAGCTCTTGAAGCGATTCTGAATCTGATGTATTTGTTGGTGTTGCTGACGCCTGCTTCACTGACATAAAAGCTAAAAAAGCATACTCAGCATCGCAAAAAGTGGGGGGTCGACACCCCCAGTTTTCAAGAGTGGGGGGGTCACGACCCCCCCGACCCCCCCGTCGGCGACGCCCCTGGTGAGGTGCTTATCTTAAGGAACACTTAACAATAATGTCATGCATTGCCGTCTCTTTCCGTTCAGTCTTCATTTCCCGCTCTCATCCCTTTTTATCCCCTTAACCACCCTCCACCCCTTCCACCCTCCCCTTCCTCCCTCCTCTCCGGCTTTGGGTGCGTGTTTTGCTGCGTGGCGCTGTCGGCCGACGATGAGTGATGATGTCCGACCGCGTTGGTGCCTGTTGCCGGGCTCCTGTGACCTCTGGGGGCGGCAATTCCCTGTCAGTGTCGGACCGAGGGCTGGTCAGGGTGGCGGCGGGATCCAGAGCTGTGCTCAGGTCCTCAGGGTGTAGTGTCCTGTGGCTTCGGCGGTTATTTGTGGAAAGGAGAAACAAGAACGGGTCAGCGAGTAATGCTGGTGAAGTCTGCAAGCTGTAGAAAGTTTAGGATAAGTGCTTATGGTGGATTATTGTCCTCGCTTCTGTTGTGGTCGTCATAACATACCCATTGATTGGGTTACTGAATAGTGACTCTTAGTCTATTTGAAGCAAGCAGTTATCGATGCTTGAATGATGATCAAGCAGTGTCTTTAAAACGTCCACATTGAATGCTTATTACAAAATAGATTGTACAAGCGGCTGCGCCACTTGCTTTGCTGCGTGGTAGGAAAAAATTGCGGCACCAGCCAATTTGCTTTCGAATGGTGTTCGATTCAAATCGATGTGTCGTCTAGAAGCATAGATATGGACGGAAATGTGAAGAGAATTTAAAAAAGAACTGTTCTGAGGGCGTTGTTGGATGAAATTTGGGTGATACGGGGTCAATACGGGTCAAAGGGGTCAGCCCCGGTCACGTTGGGTCAGGCCAGGTCACATAGGTCACCTCTCGTCCAGCTGGGATCAGCCCGGGCCACTGTTCTGCTTTTGCCTCCACCACTACCCCTACCCCTACCACTACCCCTACCCCTACCACTACCCCTACCTCTACCCCTACCACTGCCCCTACCACTACCCCTACCACTACCCCTACCCCTACCCCTACCACTACATCTACCCCTACCCCTACCACTACTACTACCCATACTCCTACCCCTACCACTACCCCTACCACTACCCCTACCACTACCCCTAATACTACCCATACCACTACTACTACCCCTACCACTACCCCTACCCCTACCCTACCCCTACCACTACCCCTACCCCTACCCCTACCAACACCGCCGGGTCATGTCAGGTCACAGAATAATTGGATCCAATCAGTACTAAAATATCAGACTTAAAGTGTTCCCAGCCCTGCCCCTATTCGTGCCATTCCATTACGCTTAATCGTATTTGTCGGAAATGGCGCTTTGTGGCATATGTGGCGCATTGCGGCAAACGCGGCGCATTTTCACCCGGCGATTGAGCATGTATCTTGGCACCAAAGTGCACCCATATCGGACCATATTTGACAAAACTGTGCGATTTGCGGCAAAAATGACGCCCTGAGATAATTGTGGCGCATTCCGGCAAACGCGGCGCATTTTCACCCGGTGACTGAGCATGCATCTTTGCACCAAATTGCACCCATATCGAACCATATTCGACAAAACTGTGCGATTTGCGGCAAAAATGACGCCCTGAGACAAATGTGGCGCATTGCGGCAAACACGGTGCATTTGTATACTCGTATCACAAACCGTTCCCATGGAATGAAAATCAACACATATTTTCGCCACTATTTATTCAAATTAAAACTTGCCCATCCGCCAATGCGAGGCACCCGCCGCCGATCGGCATGCATTTAGCTCACAAAGTTTGTCGACCCCGGCTCTCAATGAAGATCTACGAACCGATCAAAATTTCATTGGCGTTCTTCCGGCGCCCGCCACGCGCGAACCGTGCACCCCAGCGAGTCGGAACCTAGAAAAGGCGCTGACCCGCTCTGTCACCTATAAGGTGTGGAAATTTCAACCCCCTACGATATACCGTCTGCCCTGTAGGCCGGCTAAATTGAACCCACTACACGGCGTGGCGGACAAACAAACAAACAAACAGACGGATCCTGTTCAAATAGTAGTATAGATTATTCCATATTGATGGTACGTGATTGCGTACCTATAAAGGCTCTGATTTCTGGCATGTGAGTCGTCGGCTTGTGGGCTGCGATTATTTTCAACTTTAAGATGAATAGCCCCGGCGTCGAACCGACCTCGTCGCTTCTCAATTTTAATAACAGGTAAGGCACTTCCGATAGCAAAGTACTGCAAACTGAGTTTAGAGTTCTGTTCAATGTTAGGCATTATGGAATGCATGGCTGGTATTGACAACTTACATACTCATATTGCCACGTATTCATATCGTCATAATAAGTCAAAATTTGTCAGACACTAAATAATTCACATTTTAACTGCGTTTGCGTACACCGATCTGCTTTCACGTTTGAGTTCCAGGTGAAGTCATCCTACGAGTTTTGGTTGGCTTCTGTTGTGCTCCGGAAATTTTGGTTAAAATTCATTTCTTGCATAATAATCAGTCTTATTACATTCAGCCCTATTCCATGCATCAAAATATTTACATTATGCAAGCAATATCGACTATTATTCGATATTCTGTATGTTGTTTCCATCCTCTACAGTTCCTGACCCTCTGATGATTATAACCCGATGGTCTCTTTCACAGCCTCGTGGTTTAAAACCAAGCATCCCGTCTCTTGGCAACCTTTCAGTTTGCCAAACTTTGTGGGGGTTCAACGCCAATATCGACCCTTCCAGGCGCCGTTATTTGTTTTATTGGTCAGCAGCAGTGCCCGCTTGACATTTTTGTCTGAGCTGAACTGACGTTACTGATTGTTATGTGCGATTTTAGTTCTTCAGTGCTTCGGCACTACATCAGTCATTTGGTAATTTCCTTAAACGGGAGCCGTCAGCCTCCTGCGGATGTTCCAATTGGCCATCAGTTTATCCCTCTATATTGAATTTAGTCACTTGAGTCCAGTGAAGCTAGAGGCACTAAAAGTCAGTACGTTGTCATTAAACTCCGACAAGTGATGCTGTCAAATCGTAAACTATGCCTTCGCGTGTGCGTGACCACTGAACATTGCTTCGGTAAGCTTGTGAGAAACACAGCGCGGGATGGGAACTGCAATGCTGGACGATGACAGGACGCCAACACCAGAGACTGCGACGCTCAGGAAGGAATCGTTTTGTGGAGTTGTGAATGCTGGACCATATAGCAACGAATTTTGTTCGTTGGTTCAGCCAACAATTGTTATTCTTTGGATGAGATAAAAAGATTTATGGTGCTGCAATGCGGAATGAATTGAACACGGAACAAACAGGTAAACAGGAAGATTCCTGCCACAGATCAAATTGATTTTCTGGAAACCCCAACCTTGTTTACGAGCCAAAGCTCAGAGGGTGATCGGGCACAGCACTAGTTGTTTGTGGTTACATTCGTGAAATGGGGGGATACATGATATTATTTTTGCGCTGTCAACGGAGCGCATTTTCATATTTGCAGGAAGATGGCGATCAACGCTCCTAATGTTGAACGTTTTTTACTTTCCTTATCTTTACCAGCATAGGCGGCGGAACGGGGGAGGGGGGAGGGCACCGGGGCACCGTGCCCCCTTTTATTTTGGCATTTTAACATTAGCCCTATGGGCGTTGCATGGAAACAATGGAACCAAAAGTCGGCAGTGCCGCCCCCCCCCCCCACACTTAATTGAAGGTGCGTCACTGCTTACCAGCCGCCCCATCGGCACTGAAAACCTCTGAGCCAAGTGACATGAGCCGTCGCCCTGGCAGATCTCAATGTTTGCATATATTGCAGGCGTCTGGCATAGCTGGTCTTCGTTACCGGGCTAGGCCCCGCGAGGGAGCCGTGCACTCTGCACGTGCCACGTGCAGGCGGTGCACGTGCAGAGTGTACTTGTTACGTGTATGGTTTAGGCTGCACCAGCAGGAGTTTGGGTAGGCTCTCTTCGGTGAAAGAGCGCAGGCTCGGACTTTGTCAACAGGCGCCTTATGTAATTCAGGCTCCGCTTATGGAGGGGGGGGGGGGGGTATGATTTAGCATTGCAGATGGAGGGCGAGGAATGCGGCTGTATTTATGCCGCCGTACCCTTGTAGTCACCATGGATTAGGTGTGAGCAGCGACCAGCGCCTTTTATGTGCGCCAATCAGGCGGCGTCTTTCTTACTCAAGGAAGACTTTTTTTCGGTGAATTAAACCATAAAACAAATTTAGATTGGCACGGCACCATTATTAATGACCTTACATTGGAGTAGCTAGCGCTCATAAAAAAAGCAATCTTGAGAGAAAGGACCTTTTATAACCACGCTGAGCCCACGCTTTTACCCCTTTTTTCTTTGTGAAATCCTGGGAGACGGGGAATACCCATAAGTTACTGTGGGTGTCCAAACAACATTTCCATCGCCCGATCCTCTCTCTCCGACCCTCCCCTGGACCCTGCCTCCCTCTCTCCCCTCTCTCCCCCCTCTCCCCCTCTCTCCCCTGTCCGTGCTCTCCCCACGCCTCCTCACACGCACCCAGTGGCACGCGCGGCGGTCCGTCACTGTGCGTGCCAGTAATATTCCACTGCCCCCGGCCCCGCGGACGCGGCGGCACAGACCTCGGGAACTTTCACCCCCGTTACGATGTTCAGTAAATCCTGAGTCGGTGCTCTTCAGATAGATTCGGCAGACTTTGTTCTTGCTAAATTGCGCTTAAATCCGTATACTAGTTTTGGGATGAGTGGAATAGGTGCGCGTCCAGTAGCAGAACCACAATTGGTACGCAGCGAATAAAAGTTACGCTGAAAAGGCATTGCTGGGGCATGTGGTCTTTGACGGTCAAACCAACGCACATTGATGGAGAAACAATACATACACGACTGCAAATCATTTACACCAGCACTGAACTGCGAGAGCCCGCCGCTTATGTAAAGCGTCGCACAGGCGTCAACTCATCCAGGGCCCTGTTTCACGGCCGCTGCTAGCGCGCTGCCAGCACACGTAAGTCAAAATTGGATTTCCATGGAGACATCAACAAACTCGCATCTCCAACACTACCACTAAATATGACGTCAGCTCGCGAAATGCGCTGGCAGCGCGGTGGCAGCGGCGGTGAAACAGGGCCCTGGGTCGGCTGAGGGTCTGATGGTCTGTACATACCGTCAATCCGTGGTCTCCCCTCATGCCGTTCTCCCCGCCGATCAGCTGACGGCTCGACCCTCCCCCTCCTCCCTCCCCACCACACCTGGCGGCAGTCAGCTGATTGTCGCCTCGGGGTCCGGCGAAGGGACCGGGGGCGGCGACCCTTGTTTGACACCGCGTGCTACGTACGGGAGGGAAAACATTGTGTTGCTGTGAGAAAGTGACACAAGAGAACACTGTGGACACTGTAAATGCTGAGCTCGTAAACTTTTTGTTGGTATGAGAGATTGGACCGCGTAAAGTAAATGCTGAGCTCTTCATCGTTGCATTGTTGCTGTTACAAGAGTCAAGACAGACAGTTTGAGGGATGGCCGAACCTGAGAGTCCGACGAGTGATCTGTGGAGCGTGATGGTTGTCAGGTGGGTCAGGTCAGGTCAGGTCTGGTCAGGTCGGGTCGGGTCGGATCGGGTAGGGTCGGTAGGGTCCAGAAAGGTCAGGTCGGACAACTCAGAAAGGTTAGAGCTGTAGGTGCTTGTAGTCAGATCGGGTCAGGTCATGTCAATTGCGTTAGGTCAGAAAAGTTAGCTGAGGGTTATGTCAGGTCTGAGGTCAGGGGTGGTCAGGTCAAATCAGGAGGATCGACCAATTACCGGATTGGAGCTCTTGGCCGCGACCTTTTGATGAGGTGTTAGCTCTTGAAGTATGCACGAGGATGAAAAAGTTTTGGGCTGCTGAAAAAGAAAAACTAGCTTGGTGAAGTGATCAATGCTCGTATAGACAGCCGACATCGCCGACAATGGCTTTGCCTTTGGCTTTGTTTTGAAACGTTTGTCGATTTAGCCAGGGCGATTTTGCTGACGAACGAACTATCATGGCTGCCGATGAGTCAGGCTGCATCAAGAATTTGTTTAAGAATCGCTTTGTGCGCTATCTGCACACAGTGCACAATGCAAACATTGCACACTGCTCATTGCACAATGCACATGGTTCCCAGTCGTGTTTGTAATGCTTTACCATGAACGTACGCATTTTCCACACCAGTCTTTCCACTTGAGTCATTCTCTTTGTCTATTATTACGAGCGAGCGAGCGCAGCGAGCGAAGTGAAGTCTTTTCAATATAACGGAAAAATCTCAGTATGAGCGGCCCGGCCCGGCCCGGCCCAGCCCGGCCCGGCCTGTAACGCTTTTGAGAGGCTTATATCTTAGCAACCGCTGGACCGATTGGCCTGCGGTCTTTTTTGCTGGGTAGCCCCATCCCTTCTACCCCGTAATTGACTACTTCTGATACATCTCGGTGACCGTCGTGGCATGTGCCACGTGAAAAGTCAAGGGTGTTCAAGCTGTTTTGAAAAAGTAGTGATTTTGAGAGGCTCATATCTCAGCAACCGCTTGAGCGATTGTCTTGCGGTAATTTTTATAGTGTAGCTGCATCCCTTCTACCAAAGGTCGGATACCCTTGATCTATGTGAGTGACCCTCACTGCACGTGCAAAATACAAAAAGAAGAGGTGCAAATTTGTTCCCATTTCAGTAACTCGGTAATTACTGGGGTGATTTCGCTGAAACTTGACATTCAGGTAGGCACCCACCAGGCAATGCATTCCCATGTGTTGCAGTTAGGGTGCTACTGCACGTGCGCACGTGCAGGGGGCGTTTCCAGATCTCGAGAACGGCTGGGCCGACTGCGCTCAAATTTGGTACACGGTTGGGGACCGGTTAGTAGGGTGCCGTGCAAAAGTCAGTTTGGACCCCGTTTGCACGTGCGCACGTGCAGAATGCCGCTTCCAGATCTCAGGAAAGGCTGGGCCGATTGCGTTCAAATTTGGCATACCGCTAGCGACCGGTTAGAAGGGTGCTTTGCACAAGCCCGTTGGAAGTACCCTCTCGCCCTTCCGCACGTGTAGGGCTCACTATCTCGCTCGCTCGTTCTTCGCCCAAAAGGCGTTTTACTGGTTTTATCTGGCTCGTGGCGCCTTAGTGATTACATGATACGACCTAAGTGTTGCGTTATAACTTATTCATTTATGATATTTATGAATGTCATCGATCGATTCAGGTTTATTTCAATGCGAACTACATAGAATAGGATGAATGTTCACTGCAGATTAAAGACTAAAGACTAAACAACTTATGGGCATGGCTTAGGCGTTGATCGTATAACCGAATTGTCTGTTTCTCACCCTTAGAAGTCAATCCATTGTCAATTAGCGTCAAGTCAAAAGTTTTGTTTTACATACCCATTCCTCTTGTCCCCTATTCTTACCTGAAGAAATGCCTTTCATCGCGCCGGTTTTCCTTGTTGTTTTCCTGTCTACCTTATTGAAGTTGGAATGTTTCCAACCAGTAAAACGCCTTTTGGGCGAAGAACGAGCGAGCGAGATAGTGAGCCCTGCACGTGCGGAAGGGCGATAGGGTACTTTCAACGGGCTTGTGCAAAGCACGCTTCTAACCGGTCGCTAGCGGTGTGCCAAATTTGAACGCAATCGGCCCAGCCTTTCCTGAGATCTGGAAGCGGCATTCTGCACGTGCGCACCTGCAAACGGGGTCCAAACTGACTTTTGCACGGCACCCTACTAACCGGTCCCCAACCGTGTACCAAATTTGAGCGCAATCGGCCCAGCCGCTCTCGAGATCTGGAAACGCCCACTGCACGTGCGCACGTGCAGTAGCACCCTAACCGCAACACATGGGAATGCATTGCCTGGTGGGTGCCTACCTGTATGCCAAGTTTCAGCGAAATCGCCCCAGTAATTACCGAGTTACTGAAATGGGAACAAATTTGGCACCTCTTCTTTTTGTATTTTGCACGTGCAGTGAGGGTCACTCACATAGATCAAGGGTATCCGACCTTTGGTAGAAGGGATGCAGCTACACTATAAAAATTACCGCAAGACAATCGCTCAAGCGGCTGCTGAGATATGAGCCTCTCAAAATCACTACTTTTTCAAAACAGCTTGAACACCCTTGACTTTTCACGTGGCACATGCCACGACGGTCACTGAGATGCATCAGAAGTAGTCAATTACAGGGTAGAAGGGATGGGGCTACCCAGCAAAGAAGACCGCAGGCCAATCGGTCCAGCGGTTGCTGAGATATAAGCCTCTGAAAAGCGTTTACAGGCCGGGCCGGGCCGGGCCGCTCATACTGAGATTTTTCCGTTATATTGAAAAGACCTCGCTTCGCTCGCTGCGCTCGCTCGCTCGCCACTCACATAGATCAAGAGTATCCGACCTTTGGTAGAAGGGGTGCAGCTACCCTATAGAAATTACCGCAAGACAATCGCTCAAGCCGCTGCTGAGATATGGGCCTCTCAAAATCATTACTTTTGCAAAACTGCTTGAACACCCTTGACTTTTCACGTGGCACGTGCCACGACGGTCACTGAGATGTATCAAAAGTAGTTAATTACGGGGTAGAAGGGATGGGGCTACCCAGGAAAAAAGACCGCAGGCCAATCGGTCCAGCGGTTGCTGAGATATAAGCCTCTCAAAGGCGTTACAGGCCGGGCCGGGCCGGGCCGCTCATACTGAGATTTTTCCGTTATATTGAAAAGACTCGCTTCGCTCGCTGCGCTCGCTCGCTCGTTATCAGTACCACCAGTCACCACCAATATCCGATTTCCGTGTATTGGACACCGTCTCTTTAGCAGACTCACACATCATTTTTGGCTTTGCCCTTTAGCCAGCAATCAATGGATATCAATAATATAGCGGATAAGATGCCGGAAACTCGCTCGTATCAACTCCTAGTCAGTTCAAGATTTGATGTGACTTCTAGCACAAAACAATAAATATTTCCGTGTTGCTCGTATTGGATTATTTGTCCTTGAAGACTGTACGGTTGAATTTTTTTATGTCACTTACGTTCTGTGATGGTCCATTTGTTTAATGCCTCATTGGCTATGATTTCAGCAACATAGTTCCATGCTTTTGTGAAACGGGTTTAGGCTAACTTTTCGTTAGCCTAAACCCGATTTTCAATTTATTTTAATTTACCCTAACTTTTTGGATAGCATAAATTAAAACTAGTGTATTTTGATAGGAACAGCCCAGATCCGAGTTTATACTAACTTTGGAGCACGTTAGCCTAAACCAGATTTACCCTAACCCGGCCAATTAAACGATTCTGTTAGTTCATATTTTATCCACCAGAGTTTGCTTCATACTCAAAGGCCTTCCTCGTCCAGTAAAAGATCTGGCAGCGATGTGCCACGTCGATTTGGAAGCACGACTGAGCTACAATTTCGGCGCAGCTGTTTGCACGCCGGAATATCTTTGAGCGTTATTGTTGTTGCACGTGCAGTTTCAAGGATGGTGGTCGTTGTGTCAGTAGGCGGAACTATGGTCAAGCGTACCCATTTTCGGGAACGCATTTTCGTTCCCATGTTTGGGAACGATAAACCCAAATATGGGAACGCCATGTAGGCATTATTTAAAACAAGAAAAAGAACCGTTAAATGACGTCCAAAAAATATAAAACGATCGTGAACCGCCTGATATTTGTCTCAATATTGTTGGGAAAGAGTTTGATATTGTAAGGCCCATCGTAGTTTCAAATCGTTCCCCTATTTCTAAAGCAGTCCATCATCCGGGCCGCGAGCCCAAATTTGGGAACGCTCTCGTACACTGGCGCTGCAAGCGTTCCTTATTATGGGAACGGCGTACCCAAAATTGGGAACGATTTCACCGACGCCTTTCAGGGGCTCTTTTCATCAACAAGCATCACGTCCAACGCCGCAAATTATTGTTAACGCAACAATCATCAGATGACCTTTCCGGCAAGACCGTCGCATGTTTCGCCCGGTCTTCTGCGCTTTAATTCCCGTCGATCTCGCAGCGGGCACGCCCCCCTCTGCAGGATTACGTAATTCACAACGCTCAGCGATGTTCAACAAGGTCTTCCATACCTATATCCACCGTCCGCGCTGAGGGTGGAGACATGTCAAGCACCTGTCTGTTTATCACCGATAGTTGACGAGTACAAGGAAGTATCCAAAAATGGGAACGCTGAATATGTTACACCCTCAAAACACCTAGTCCCAATGAAAATCTAGTTTTTTCCTTTCTTGATGAGTGTAAGTGGCAAAAGGCCTGGTAGGATGGGCACGAGGAATTATCGAAATCAGCATAAAAATTATAAATAAGCCACACAGAGCGAGCTATATAAGAGAAATTCCCCCAAAACGATAACGCTTAGAAACACGGAAGACAAAAACCACGCTCATGACGCTCCTTATAAAACAACTCTAAACAGCTAGCATCCAAATAAAATATGTCTTTCCGGGATGATAAAATACAGCTGGATAATTTTCAACCGCTTAAACTGAGTTTACAACAGTAGCTCGGTAAATTCACTCACGTTCCACGCGGTCGTCCGCCCCGACACAAAAGTCAACAATATTACCTCGGGACCGTCCGCGTCTTCGCTTGCATTTGTCAGCATCTGGTGTCGATAGTATGAAAGTTCATAACCAGGCGAAAATTATTATACTTTACCTCAAACTAAAAAATGCTTCATTTTCCTTAAAATTGCATGTTAAAAGTCGTATAAACCATATTTCCACCATTCTGTCATTTTCAAAAAATCATTAAAAATATCATTCCACGGTCAATTTCCTTGTTCCACGGTCATATTAAAGATAACTTTATGGAGATTTAGTAGATACTTAAATCAGCGTGCACTTTTTTGAGACGTGATGCACTTTTGAGTTTTAGTGGGAGAACGGCCGAAAAATTGCCTTCCGTTCTCATAAATGGGAACGCCCGTTCCCATATTTGGGAACTCCGTTCCCAAAAATGGGAACGTTCCTATATTTGGGTACTCATGACCATAGTTCCGCCTACTGGTGTGTCTACAACAGGTAAGCTAAATATTGTTCTCCCTAATATATGATAGATCAGGTTAAGTAAACAGCCAGAAGAACTCCACCCACCCATATTGTTGTCACTTGTCTCCTTGTTTTGTTTTGTTTTTCCACCTACCTTCTTGCAAAAACTGCCTGTAGCTAGCTTGTGTCTGCCATGACATGACTATTGACTAGAGTCCATACCGGTATCCCTTTTTGCTTTATCTTGGCGGCTATATAGTTGTGTGAAGATGGCGGATACTAGGCTCATGTGTTGTTAATGGTTACATCACTTTTCATTTTGAAATGAAGGAGCAGGGCATTCTTACAATTGTAAAACTAACCATACTTTGTTGGAAGCTGTTCTGTTAGGTTGTGCATCAGTTGGGTAAAGGACGAGGCTCAAATCCAAATATTGATCGACCAATGAAAGGTTGGAGTGGGCAGGGCCATGACCATGTAACGAAAAAATGGATGTGATTTTGTGCATCCTAGCTTTCAAATGAAAAAATAAGACATTAGCAAGTTGTAATTCACACAAGGCCTGTACTCACTCAGCGCACAATTAGCTGGCGGTCCTAATGAAGTATGGTGTGACTCAAGGCCAACCGACGTTTGACGGCAATTGCTGATCGACAGAAACGTGCCAGAAAAAGTGAGTAATTAAGAGATGGTAAATAGTTATTATTTGTATTAATTTGTTTACAATATTGTTAATTATAGCAAAATTAATTATTATTCAATAGTTACTATTTTGTATTTATTGTTTTAAAAATAAATTTCTAAACTGTTTTCATAGTGCCGATCCATTTATGGAATGGCCAGCTGATTGTCTGCCAAAGTGGACGCCCAGAACCTGCAAAAAACATTGTCATTTTCGGGTGAATGTGCGTACTTTCGTCAAGTATTACTCGTTAACTATCATTCCTTTGGTAATGGAAGCTTTTTCTCTTCAGTGGGTGTACTCAATACCGCAAGTATTGTCCCATTACACTGAATGCACCCCGTCATAGCGGGGACTGCATTTATGCCCATATATGGTTATAGGTACAAGATCCATTTATTGATCGATCAATGTTTTTATTTCTGCCTCATAGTTTCCCCAATTGGCATGCTTCTTGTAAAACACTGATTGGCAGTGCTGCTAGCAGGTGGCAAAGAAAAATGATGAAGCTAACCACACACAAAAAATACAGCCAAAATAATGACTGTTTTTTATGCAAAGCATGCTAAAAGACAATCAGGAAATTGATTTTTTTATGGAGGCAATCTGGTGTCAGAATCAACCTATTGATTCCACAAACATTAGTTTGTGTTTTATTTTTGATAGTTTGGCTATTAACAAAATTACATAGGCGTAGGAACAGGAGGGGCCAGGTGGGCAAGTGCCCACCTACTTTTTGAGGTGGGGGGCTGGGGGCTTCAGGGCCTCCTGTAAGGGATTTTCGCTGGAGGGGGGGGGGGCAGAGGCTCAAGGAGCCAAACCTAGGGTTCCCTCAAATCCTGTTTTCTCATCGGATTTAGGCCACTTATTTTTAGTCATAGCCCTGACACGATTATCTTTTCTTAACGAAGAAAAATAAAAATAGTAGCCTATCTTATCCATGCTTTGATATTTACTTGTAACCCTTTCACATTGCCCGACCAGGTGGTTACAAAAATGAAATACAAAGGAAATACGAACCTCCCAATTTTAATGCTATCTTGCTCAAAATTTTGCGCTGAACCTGAATCCCCTGTCAGCATTTGGGGCCTGGGGGTAGGTCTGGTCAGGTAAGCTCAGGTCAACCAGTGTCCAGTAGCTAGCCTAGGTGTCATGCCAGGTAGCCAAAGTAGGTGTCAATCACCACTGAAAGGGAGCTTCGTAACATGGGAAGCTTCGTAACATATTTTTTGGCACCAAAACCTCTCTTGAAAATGGATCCTAAATTCGACATCTGCAAAAAGGACACTAATACACGTTGAAACTTGAAAAGGTGAAGCAAGGTCATCTAAGCTCAGTAACCTTGACCACCTGACCCTAATGCGACCCTGACACCTACCATAAGGCATGGTATTACAATCATTCCACAAGTTTGCGCGTTTTCTAACCCGCGCACCGACGGGGGGCGGATATCCGCCCCCCCCCCTGAGGTTTTTCGCAAATAGCGGGAAAACCGCGGCGCTACAATTTTATATGACTATTCCCTCATCAATTTTACACATGGTGTGCAAGTTTGAGCTTCCTACCTTTCAAGGTCAGGTCACCAGGTCACTTTGAATGACCCAACCTCAAGTCACTTTTTTGCAACTTTGTCACCGTGCCAGAGCTACAGTAGATGTCGGAGGCCTTTGAAAGTCACAGGATGTTATTAGGTCATTAGTAGCTACAATTTGTATATCTCGGAATTTTGATATCGGTGACCTAAGGTCAGGTCAATTTCGCGACCTCCCCATTATAAGTCAATGGGGGAAAAATCAACTCCCTGTTTTTACCACTAAAACGGGTCGGAATGGCCCCATATACCATACATGATTTCATATACGATCAACCTTCACTACCTTGAGGTCTGTTTTGCTGTTGGGCAGCTGTGAGGTCATGTGACGTCATCAAAGGTCACCAAAGGTTTTTGGCCAATAACTCCGTACAGGAACAAGATACAGACGCGTGGATGGTCTCATTGTGTTCAGCTCGTCAAGACGCATCGAATGATATACATGATGACCTCGAGATCACGTGACCTGAGGTCAACCTTTGACCTTGACCTTTCGAGGTCAACATATATATATCATTCGATGCGGATTGACGAGAGGATTACGATGATGCCCTTAGTTTGTTCCTATCTTGACTAATTCGAAAGTTATTCGAGAAGAACTCTCCATATCTAGCGCCGCCATTTTGACTTTTTCGACCCCTGTGACGTCATCTTTGACCTGACCTGAAAATGACCTTAGTAAAAATTGTAGATCTTGACCGTGCGTATCCGATGCCGTTTACCGCTTGTCGCTATCTTGCTTCGTTCTCGAGATCTCAGGGGGGGCGGTCATCCGTCCCCCCCCCCGTCGGTGCGAAGTTGGCGCAGACCCCCGTCGGTGCGCGGGTTAAAGACACAAATAGTCTGAAAACGCGTCGATAATGTGCGCTAACACGCAGAATCGCGATTCTGCCATGCCATGGTCTCTAGAAACACGCCATAGGTCAAGGGTCATGGGCGGGGTTCGGGGTCATATAATTGTCATGATGTGTGTAATTTTGATTAGCTCGTGAATGCGAAAAGTTTCGCCGCGATCGGCCACCTTTTACGAGTTTTTTTTTTTTTAACTGAGGGTCATAGGTGGCGTGGGTCTATCCGACCTCCCAATAAGCGCGACGTTCAATTTCTCTCAAACACTCAGGGTATATTTTAACAAACTGACTGCGTCCCATTTGGGGACGCAGCCCCCTGCCTTTGGGACGTAGCCCTCGCGAAATTTGAACCACTGCGTCCCACACTGAAATGACAGGGTGTCAGCGGAAAAGTGCTAGCAAAAATAAGTAACATGCCTCGGTCTTTTACTGTGTAACAGATGTTGCTTTTCGATTGCTTTGTGCCCTGATTTACTATGTACCTAAGCACAAACATACCCTCTCCATTCCTTGTGCCTTGCTCTATCCTGAAGTCGTACACCTTGTTATATCCTCCCCTACTATACCCCTAGGGTATGTGCCCTGCCCAGTGTCCTGTCCTTACGTCTTGTACCTTGCCCTGCCCTTCCTTCAGGCCCTGTGCCCCGCCCTGTCCTGCCCTCAAATCCGATACCTTATGTACTCTGCCTTGAAGTTGTATGCGCTGTCTTCCCATCTTTACGCCCGTGCCCTGTCCTACCCTAGTTTGAGGCCCTGTGCCCTTCTCTGCCCTCAAGCCTCGTACACTTGTCCTGCCATCAGACCCCGTGCCCTGCCTTGCCCTCAGGTGCTGTGCCCTGTCCTGCCATCAGGTCTTGTGCCTTCCCATGCCCTCATGCCCCGGCCCAGCGTCCTTCCTCAAGCCTGATGCCTTGCCCTGCCTCAGGCCCCATGTGCATGCCCTGCCCTCAGACCCTGTCGTATTCTGCCATTAAGCCTTGTGCATTGTCTTGCCCTCAGACCCCGCCCTCGCACTAAGCTGCTGTGCTCTGCCCTGTCATCAGGCCTTGTGCTGTCCCATGCCATCAGCCCTGTGTCCTACTCTGCCCTCAAGCCTTGCACACTGCATTTCCCTAAGGTCTCGTGTCCCACTGCTCTCAGGCGCTGTGCCCTGCCCTGCTATCAGGCCTTGTGGTGTCCCCCGTCCTCAGGTCCCGTGCCGTTTCCCGTCCTCATGCCCTTACCTGTCCTCACAACCTGTGCTTTGTTCTGCCCTCATGCCCTGAGCCTTGTCTTGCCCTCAGGCCCTATACCCTGTCTTGTCATGCATTCAGGCCTTGTGCCCTACCTGTGTCCTTATATCTTGCTCTGCCCTTAGGTACTGTTTCTTGCCCTGCTCTAAGATCCTGTGTGTGTGTGTGTGTGTTGCCCTGCCATCAGGAGTCTCTCAGACCATTTATCTCAGGGGGCTCCTGTGCAGCTGTGGCTAGTATAAATAAAAGGGTCTCTCTGACCATCAGTCTCAGAGGCCTCTTCTGACTATTGAGGATAGATGGGCCTCTTCTGACTAGTGAGGGTAGGGGGATCCCAGACCACCAATGTCAGGGGCCAATTCTGACTAGTGTGGATGGAGGGGCCTCCCAGACCACCAGTCTCAGGGACCTCCTCTGACTAGTGTGGATAGACGCCAGACGGGCCTCTCAGACCGCCAGTGTCAGGGGCCTCCCCAGACTAGTGTGGATATTGGGGCCTCCTCAGATCCACTAGCGCCTCTCAGGGCATCAGTTCCAAGGGCCTCCGCTGACGAGTATGGATAGAGGGCCTCCTTGGATCAACAAGGGTCCCTTGGACTCTGTGCGTGGGGATTCGTGAAACTTATTTTTACCGAGTTTGTTTATTCTGGAAGGTGACCACGTCCTAGACGAGAGGGCCTCGAGTAAAAAGTGGGTGTGGGGGGGGGGGCAAAACACATGGTTGGCCCCCAGGGCTTCCTCTGAGATGCTAGGGGGGGGCGTGGCCCCCGCAGTGATGCCGCTGGCCCCCCAGTGAAGCTGAAAAGAAAAATAGGTCCTCTCGGCATCACTTATCATTCTGCTAAGGACTTCATGGTGGTGCGCCGCCCCGCATGAAAACTGCGCGACTTGAATCAGGCATCAGTACACGTTCAGAAACTGAGCCCACCTGTGCAGCCTGGTTGAGTGGCTCTAACCAATCGCTAGCCAGGATGTTGCGCCGGTAATACTTATCACTGATAGTGGTTTTCTGTGGCGTCATGAGCAGCTTGAATATTACACGGCAGCTGAACATGCTTCAGGTCTAGATTTTGGCCGGATGTTTGACGCCGGGCGACGCCGTTCGAGCTGCTGGCTGCCCACACATGGTCAATTTGACGGCTCAACGGATATCGCAGCTCGAACGGCTTCACATCCGACCAGGCCACCTCATTCAGCTCTTCCTTCGACCAGTGGACACGCCCTGGCCTAAGTCCAAAGGTGGTGGACTGGTTGTTTTCCCGTCAATTTCATTGTCTTTTTCAGTTTGAAGGGCAGCAAAACCAAGCTAAAGGGCGGGTAATGGTGAATCATGATGTGGGACCTCTTATTATCTGCCTTGGTAAGAATTCGAGTCTGTTTGCGTTTCCCTGTCGCTATCTTGACAACTCTTCTCACCACTTGGCAAAGGGCGCCTTTTGCGATCGAGGCCGGACTGAGTCTGCCACCAAGTCCCAGTCTGTTACGCCTCAGGCAGATGTGCTACTGGCTGCTGCTGATGTCCAGCTGCTGACAGACCAGCTCCTGGCTCATGCCACCATGCCACCAACACGTAGCCTTACTACGAAACGAGAGACTGTACTCCCTTCTCTCCACTTCCTTGAACGAGAACTATCAAATGAAACCGTTGGCGACTCGACTCTTACTCAGAGCAAGAGTCATTTCGCAAGGTCAGGTCACTGCTGAGTTGAGAGCAGATACCAGAGATATGTCTCATGGAGCTGAGCTGGCGGCCGCCGCGCCGGTGCACGCGTACTTGCGCTCGTGACATCCGTGCTGGGGGCACTCGTATGTGAACCGTGGTGGCGTTGCCTCTGTGACCCGGGGGCTACCTGGCCGGCTCGAATACGCGGCGATGGCGGGCAGGGCGCCCGAGTTCGATGCGGTCGTTGAGTGCTTCGGTGCTTATACGCGGCGGTTAAATCAGTACTTTGTGGCGCAAGATATCGGGAGTGATCAAGAAGCAAAGAAGCGGGCCGTGCTGCTTTGTGCGATCGGCGCAAAAACGTCGGTCTGCTGGAAGATCTTATTGCTCCAGCCACTGTAAGTGAGAAAACATACGATCAGCTGGTCAGCGTTTTGCAAAGTCACTTCGAGCCGGAAAATCTGAAATAGTGGCCAGATTCCGGTTTCATTCGTGCTTCAGGAATGACGGTGAGACAGTTGCTAATTTTCTAGCGCGGCTTCGTAAGCTGGCTAAAGACTGTTCGTTCGCACCTAATGTCCTTAATGAAATGCTGCGTGACCGTTTGGTCTGTGGCATACGGAACGAGTTGCTGCAACCTTGCTTCTCAGTGAGCCGGGGCTGACGCTTCAGTCGGCGGAGCAGCTGGCCCAGGCACACGAGTCGGCGGCAGCGAGTGCGGCTGAGCTCAGCGGCGGTGCTGAGCAGCGAGCAGATGGAGCCTTCGTTCATCGGCTGACTGGTGCCCGGGGTCCGCTGCGGCTGCGTAGCAGTTCTAGGGGTGCCGGTGCTGCCCGCGCTCCTGCCGGCTACAGGGACGGCGGTGGCGGCGCAGCGGACTCCAGAGCTGGTGGTCGGCTGCGCTCTCAGCATGACAGGACGACGCCCGGGCCAGCACGGCGGCGAGCTGTTTCAGGTGCCTGAGGTATCATCAGCCGGACACGTGCCCGTTCATCGATAAGGTGTGCTACAGCTGTGGCCTCAGGGGTCACGTCCGAGCTGCCTGCAGGAAGAACCAGCAGCACCTCCGCCATGTCTCGGCTGATGGCGACGCGTTACAAGGGTCGGACGCGCAGGAGGGTAGCAGAGAGGACGGCACTACGCAACCGAGGAGTTCTAGTCCCGGGACCGGTGAGGAGGTGTACAGCATTTTCACCGTCCGGACCGGCCTCGGTGTCAGGTGACCGCCGCTGATGGTGCCGGTAGCGCTCGACGGTCAGAAGGTCGAGATGGAGCTGGACACCGGGGCGACTCTGTCGGTCTGCTCTGACGCCGGGTTTCGGCAGCTCTGGCCCTGTGGAGGGCCGAAGCTGGAACCGTGTTCGGTGAAGCTGAAGACCTACAGCGGTGAGCAGCTGCCAGTCATGGGGCAGGCTGCTGTGAACGTTCAGTACGGCGGACAGGCTCAGCGACTACCTCTCATCGTAGTCGAAGGTGGCGGGCCCTGGCTGTTCGGCAGGAACTGGCTGGGACACATCAGACTCGACTGGCCCTCCATCTGTTGAGTGACTGCGGAGACCCGTGTGCAGCCCATCCTGGACGAGTTCGCTGACGTCTTCAAGGAGGAGCTGGGCTGCTATCGAGGCGGGGAAGTCGGCATCGACGTAGACCCGGACGTCCAGCCTCGTTTCTTCAAGCCTCGCACCGTACCGCTGGCCTTCAGGGAAGCTGCGGACGCCGAGCTGGAGGACCAGATCCGTGGCGGACTCTGGGAACAGGTACGGCACAGCAAATGGGTGGCTCCCTTGGTGGTTGTCCCCAAGGCTGGGGGTCAGTCAATACGGGTGTGTGGGGACTACCGCTTGACCGTCAACAGGGCTGCTAAGGCAGAGCAGTATCCCTTGCCGCGTGTGGAGGAACTGTACTCAAAACTGTCGGGATGTACCATATTTTCAAAGATCGACTTGAAAAACGCGTATAATCAGCTTCCGCTAGATGAAAAGGCCCGCGAGTATCTCACGGTAGACACCCCGAGGGGTCTTCTTCGACCCCTTCGGTTGACCTTCGCCTATTCGAGTGCAGTGTCGCTGTTCCAACTTCCAGCGGACGCTGGAAACTGTCCTGGCTGGTATCTCTGGCGTTCGGGTCTTCTTGGACGACATTGTAGTCGCGGGTGTCGATGCCGCTGCGCATGACGAGGCCCTCCGGCAGGTTCTTAGACGGCTGGAGGAAGCGGGTTTTAGGGTCAACAAGGCCAAGTGTAGCTTCGGCGTCAGCAGCGTGACCTATCTGGGGCTTAAGATAAGCAGCCGTGGTGTGGAGACCACCGACGAAAAAACGGCCACGATTGTCCGTGCCCCGGAACCGCGGGATGCTAAGGAACTGCGTAAGTGGCTAGTAATCAACTACTATGGGAAATTCCTTGAGAACCTGGCGAGTGTCTTGGCTCCGCTCTATCGTCTTCTAAAGGCAGATCAGCCCTGGCAGTGGGCTGAGGCAGAGAAGTCTGCTTTTCGGAAAGCCAAAGAGATGCTAGTTAGCCCTCCTGTACTAGCCCATTTTGATCCCGCCCTTCCGGTGGTTCTCGCCTGTGACGCGGGACCGGTCGGCATTGGCTGTGTGTTGAGTCAGCGGACGTCACAGGGCGAGCGACCTGTGGCCTACTATTCGCGCACGTTGAATGACACCGAAACTAGATACTCACAGACTGATAAAGAGGCATTAGCTGTAGTGACCGGCGTTAACAAATTTCACTATTACCTAGCGGGGCGAACTTTCACTGTACAGTCAGATCATAAGCCTCTCATAGGCCTCATAGGAGAGCAGAAACCTTTGCCCGTGATGGCGTCACCTAGGATGGTCCGCTGGGCTCTGATGCTTGGGGCCTACTGAGTACCGGCAAGGATCTAAGCAAGGCCACTGTGACGCGCTTAGCAGGCTGCCTTCGTGCGAGGAGGCTTGTTCGAGCGTTCCAATTCCGGCTGAGACTGTCCATTTACTTGAGTTCATCGACTCATCCCCATTCCCCAGTGAATGTGTCCCAGATACAGCGGTAGACCGCTCTGGATCCCGTGTTGTCAGCGGTACATCGATATGTCAGAGATGGCTGGGCGGATGTCAATAGTGTTTCCCTCAGCCCTGATTTTCAGCCGTACAAGTCCCGTATAGGTGAACTGAGTGTGCAGGATGGCTGTGTTTTGTGGGGGTCACGAGTGGTGGTCCCGCCGCAGGGACGGGGTGCCATGTTAAAGTTATTACATGAAGGTCATGCTGGCGAGTGTAGAACCAAAATGCTGGCTAAAATGTATGTTTGGTGGCCAAAAATCGATGACGACATTCGTGATATGGTGAAGTGTTGTGTGAAGTGTCAGGAACTGAAGGGCAGGGCCCCTGACGCTCCACTGCATCCTTGGCAGTGGCCGACTCGACCTGGCAGCGAGGCCATGTAGACTATTGCTCGGCTAACGGATAGATGTTTCTGGTGATAGTCGACGCCCACTCCAAATGGATGGACGTCTACCCAACTCGTTCCTCCGACTCACTGATCACGATTGAAAAATCACGAGCGTCGTTTGCGTGCTGGGGAGTGCCAACAGTGCTAGTGACAGACTACGCCCAGTGTTTTGTATCACAGCAATTCAAAACGTTTTGCAGTGTAAATGGGATCAGGCACTTAACGACACCCAGCCTATCACCCAAATCAAACGGCTTAGCCGAAAGAAGCGTGCAAAGCTTCAAAAACGGGCTGTACAAACAGATCTCGGGGTCCATTGAGACCAAGGTCTCTCGATTTCTGTTTAGGTACCGCACAACACCGCATACTACGACCTCATGTACGCCCGCCGAATTATTTCTGGGTCGTGTGCCACGCACTCATTTAGATGGTGTGCTACCAGATAGGCAGGAGCGTATACGGAGACAGCAGGAGGCTCAAAAGACGTACCGTGATCGAAATGCCCGTGAACGATGTCTGAACCCGGGTGACCCTGTGTATGTGCCTGCTGTCGATAGATTGCAGGGATTGGAGCGTTGTCGGTGGGCGCCCGGTCGTGTAGTGTTCGTAGAGGGAGATAGGGTCACTGTGGAGCTAAATGACGGAAGGGTGATTGTGCGGCACGCCGACCAGGTTCGTGAGCGATATTCAGCTGTTCCGCATGTCGCTAACGATCCTCTCCGTTCCAGAGTGACACCGATACCTGCTCCTGATCCGGTCACGGAGAGCGCCGCTGCATCTGCACGGCATGCTCCCGTTCCCGGACAACTGGCCTCCACTCCCGACCGGCTGCCGGCTCCTGATCGAGCGCCTGCTCCTGGCCGGCCGCCTGTTCCGGCGCCGCCAGGGCTGACCGGAGCGGTGCCCGCGCGGGGTGTGACCACCGTTCCGCCGTCCGCACCCTCTCCCAGCGCGCCGCGGTACCGGCTGAGAGACCGGTCCACCCTGCGGCCCCCAGACCGATACGTGGCGAGCTATGAATAGACGTTTTGTTTCAGTTGTTATTTGTTCTGTGAGGTGCGTATTTATTTGCTTGTCCATGCTGTGCAAGTATTCGGGGTGGAGGAGTGTCATGGAGCTGAGCTGGCCGCCGCCGCGCCGGTGCACGCGTACTTGCGCTCGTGACATGCGCTCATGACACTCGTATGTGAACCGTGGTGGCGTTGCCTCTGTGACCCGGGGGCTACCTGGCCGGCTCGAATACAGTTTGGACCGAGACACCGTCTGTGATAATATGCATTCATCCAATTTTCCAGCTTCCACATTAAACAAGAAACTGTGCGAGCAGATATGGCGAAAAAATAGATGTCCGGATAATTTCGTTACACCCTGTATGTTCTAGTGCAAACTAATGCTATGATGCTAGGGGAGCGGCTGCAGGCTGGCGTAGCGCGTGCGGCCTTACGGTGGTTGGGTGAACGTGCCACCTTCTGCTGTGGGGTGGGTGGGGTGGGGGAGGTCCTCCTTGACCCCGTGCCGGCCCCGCCACCTGTGCTGCGCCATCTTTAGGCTGGCGACAGTGTGGAAGCGCGTACCTTCCGTCAGTTTTCCAGGCATCTGAAGTCTGAACTCGGCGCTGGCCCTGTCGTCGATCTCTGCGCGTGAGCCGTGACGGGTGCCACAGCCTGCTGGCACCGGCGGGTACGTGCCGTGTACAGCCCTCTGCAAACTGCGTGGTAGGTATTCTTTTTTTCGACAAAACCGAGAATAACGCGAATACTATGCCATCGGTCACTCGGAAATCGTAACAGTATGACGCGCGAGACTTAGCACCTTAGATTGGCATTATCATCGTGTTCATTTTCTATCCAGTTTGGCAACAAAATCCAAAAGTTTATATTTGCCCCCAAAACAGTCTTTTGCATTTTGTTGCCACACAAGGCGTATACTTTGTCTAGTGATAGACCTTATCGAAGAAGTGGAGCATGGCGCATCTATTTGCAGTGAGTTCCGACCGACTGATAACATAGCCTTTGAGTTATCACCAGTTTTGTCGAAAAAAGAATACCTACCACGCAGTCTGCTGAGGGCTGTACATGTGGTGCGGACTGCGGGACCGACTTGAACCACTCGAAGCCAACGGAGACCAGCCACCCTCATTCGCTCAGATTTATGTGAACGACCCACGAGCCGAAATACTGATGCCGAGGACCACGCACGCATTGTGGCATCACATAGAGAACACCTATTACATCCGGGAACGACTCCGATCGGCCATTTTCGGGAAATTTACCGTCCGCGGTGAATATTCCTGGGAATATGCTCTGAACGTATCAACCGAATTTGATGTTAGTGCCGGACCCGTGGACTCGGAACTGCGTCACTAATGCCTGTTCATACTTCATAAATGTAGCGCGGCGTGAGCCATCCATGGACTGCGTGTTTCTTTTTTCCAACCAAAGGTAGGCACTATACCTGAAGATGCTTCTTTGTAACCAAACCAAACAAAAACTAACAACCTAACCTAACCTAACTTGACCTAACCTACAGCCTACAAACCTACAACGCGCCAAAAATTTCAGCCGCCGGCGGGATTCGAACCTTCGGTCCTCTGAACACGGGGCGAGTGCGCTAACCAACCACTTCACCTCGCAGACAGCTGGCCGGATAAAGGTGTTGTAAGTCACTTGACAATGACGCACTGGGATATACTCCGTATAGCGCCTTCCTTTGATTGGAAAAAAGAATTACTTACGCCCGTGGACTAGCCTCTTCAACTCCGTAGCAGTGTCTCCCAATCTGCGGAAAGTTCAGCTGGTCGCATGATAACCGTGGCGAAGTTTTCTGGCTCTGTTTCAACGGTTCCTTCATATTCCCTTCATATCAGCATAAGCCAGATTTAGGCTAACTTGCAATTAAACGATCAAAAATGTTAGCTTAAGTTTCGTTAGGGTAAATTAAACGGTGTTTTATTTGGTTAGGCTAAGCCCGAAAAACGCGTATATATGTGTTGTTTGACCAGGGTGGCTTAAAGGTGACAGTGCGATGCGGTACGACATCTTCTCGTCATCTTCTAGGCTGTTGTCACCTGTCGTCTTTCCGAGAGTCGGCTAATGCCTCCAATCCCTGAGGCTAAGCCGCGGCAATTTTTCGTCGCTCTGGGAGCCTCATGGCAATGACTGTAGGCTGACAAACAATGACTCAGCACTTCAGCACCACTGAATATGACGTGACATTCACAACGTATTATTCCTGTCGTTAGCCAATGTTGTTTTCGTTTTGCCAACTGACCCAATGCTGTATGTGTTTGTCTCGAGTGCCTATGCTTGTATACTGTAATCTTTTCCCGTTTGATGTGATGTATTGTTTTGCCCTTTTTGCCCCGTCTCGATATAGTGCTGTTGTCGTTTTGTCCCATATGACTCCATGCTGTACCCATCGTGTCCCACTGACCCAATAGGGTGCCCTTGCTGCACTCATCTGTTCAATCATTTTGTGCAATCGAACCCCATGCTGACCGTGTTGTACCCATTCTATAGCCGGCCTCGCCTGGGCCTGAAGCTGGGGCCCCGCTTTGGCCCCCGCCTGGGGCCTCAGCCTCGGCCCGACATTAGAAATAGTGCCGTGGCAATCTGGATCCAGAGGTAACCTCGCCTGTTACAGCACGTTCCATATCGGCGGCGACTCTGTACAGCTGTCTCTCTCTCTGACTTGACTGCAGTCTGATGAACGCATGGACCGTGCGACGGAGAATGGCAAAACTGCATGGAGAATGGTCGTCATTTTTGGTTTATTTCGCCGTCTATATGAGCTATTTATGCTTTTTTTGTTGAAAGGACGACTGAAAACAATCTTTAATGATGGATTGATTAATTGTAGAGTAGCTGTTTATCTGAAACCGACAAGTTTTGTCTTATAGGTATCAGCTTTGTATTCGCATTTTTTTCGTCAAATTCTTGGACATGTTTTATCTTGCATTGCTACTCCTGCAAATTGTTGGCGTTATTCAATGCAATATTCATAGATGCTAGAGTTATTTACTAAGGTCTATGCAACACGCATTGTCTTGCCGCATGCGTGCTTCTACATAATGCGTGCCCCTGTAGCTTCCAGAGCGTGACAGCAAGAGCGTCATTCATCTTCCGTTCTAGTTCTGCTGTCAGGCCAATGATTCCGTGTCAATTACAGTCCAACGACCTCAGAGGTCACACTAACCAGTCTGAGGCGGCTCACACCGGATCGTCAAAGCGCCGGCTGTCTCCCTCGCTCGTGAGAGGGAGCTCTTGGTTATCTTTGGTTGCGGCGAGACACTCTCAGGGCACTTGACATTAACAATGTGGCGCCATTTGGACAGCGTAGGTTATCGGGTGTGCAAATATACCACACCTGTGTGTTATGATCAGGACGAGGGCCTCCTGCACGTGGTTAGACGCCGTGCAGCTGAGGAGGTCAGGTAGGGGTGAGCGCGTTTGTAGGTGCTCCAATAGACGTGGAGGCGGCCGGGAGCTGAGGATGGCTTCTAGACTGCGATTATGGCCGTGACAGCGTGACAGTCTATTTTGTTTGTGTACATATACATATACATACATGAGATCGTTTATGTGTGCATTTGCGTGTATGCTGTCCATAACAATTGACAATTGATCATACAATCGCACGTATTCTTTTCAGCATGACTGACCAAGTTCGATGTCCATTCAACCTGTTCTCTTATCGATTCAGTTGCTTCTTTTTATTATATGTCTTCTTTTATTTGGAGCTAACAATGTGTTCCTCAGTCCCAACAATGGTGCGCATATTTGCCTGACAATAACCGTTTTTCAGCACGTATCAGACAAAAAAAAATCATGTTGATATCAACGATGAACGAGCTAACATCTTTGTTAGAGACCGTTTAGAAAGTTGATTTGATAAAGACAAAGTGTTTTCGATAGCTTTGTCTCATGTAGATCATGGACGTTCTTTTTATCCCTAAGCATTGTATGCAGTTACCAGAATTGTACTGATTAAAGTGGCAAAAATAATTACTACTTGACCCCTGCCGAAACGATTTGCCTGCCTGATTTTGACGATTTACCTGCCAAAAGGCATGATCCGGTCTGCCACCCTCTCCTCACCTCCAGTTCTGACGCTCCTCTCGTCTCCACTTCTCACAGAGTCCGAAACCGCATCAGCACTCGCAAACTCCGCAAACGGGTGGTGTTCAAGAACGGTGACCTGAACGTGGTGCAGGGCAACCTGTCCAAGCGGCGGCGTCGCTACCTGGCCGACATCGTCACCACCCTGGTCGACATCAAGTGGCGGTGGACGTTGCTCGTCTTCAGCCTCAGCTTCCTGCTCAGCTGGCTCCTGTTCGCCGTCCTCTGGTGGCTGATCGGAGTCGCTCATGGAGATTTTGACGAGCAGAACATCAACAATGAGGCGTGGATTGCCTGCGTGCATAACGTCAAAGACTTCACCGGGAGTTTTCTGTACAGTCTGGAGACGCAGCACACGATTGGCTACGGATACCGCTATATATCGGACCAGTGCACTGAGGCGGTTATCTTACTCTGCGTTCAGAGTATCGTCGGACTGGTGATCCAGGCTCTCATGGTGAGCATCGTGTTCGCCAAGCTGGCGCGGCCCAAGAAGCGAGCCCAGACGCTGCTGTTCTCCCGCAGTGCGGTCATCTGTCAGCGGGACGGCAGGCTCTGCCTCATGTTCCGGCTGGGCAACATGAGGACCTCGTCTCTGATTGGCGCCACGGTGCGCGCGCAGATCATCAGGAAGAGGGTGACCCCCGAGGGCGAGACCCTGCAGTTTGACATGGAGGAACTCAACCTCGGTAAGTGGACGGTGTGAGAGGCGCAGGACAAGGGTTTAAGTTTTAAAATCCACAGAGCGGTTCGCCTGAATTATTTTCGATAGTCGTTGTCGGCAGGTAATGCGTTTGTGGCCTATGGTTCTCGTTTAGAAATAGTATTAGTTAAATTACCCCTATGTTCTCATTTGGTTACTTTTTCGACATTAAACTACCCCCAGCTTTTAGAAAACATTTGATGACAACCCTGAGTGGTACCAACAATGTCTTCTTCCCAGCAACTCAAGTTGATTCGAGGCAACGTTCAAATATTTTCAGACGAAACCGCTCACCATTCCAAACGATGCCGAGACGAGACACAGTCGTGCGATCCTTTTTATTGATGTCATTTAGATTCAGAGTGCCGAGCGTTTAGAGGCTTCCACACAATGCCAACACAGAACCGTGCTAGATGACGTATACCAATAATTACCATTTGAGATGATAATAATTATCATTTCAACCTACTTCACTGGGAACCGTTTTCAGCACCGACAATGGTCAATGCACGAACCCTTCCAGCCGATACCACGAACCCTAACCGATCTCTGCTGTAATCATTTGCTCACGGCGGGTGTTGAAACTGCTGACCGCTGCCGGCTCGGTCGAACAGGCTCCGAGTGTGCCCCTCTGAGAGACAGACAAGCCCCGTACTGTGTAGGGCAGGATGGGGCCGTTGGGTGAGGCATTTGGTTATGAATGTGAGTTGAAATGATAGAAATTAGGAGGAAGGAGCGATTCGATGGAGTTGATTAAATTGATTCCTAATTTACAGCCTGCATAGTTGAATAATAAGTAATGCAGCCTTTTCGAGCATTAGTCTTCCTGTGGCAGTTGGCACGTGATAGCGAAGATGAGCTCAGTGTGTGCAGTACAGAAACTAATGCCCATGCTGTTCTGTTATATTCACTTCACTGAAATTTCTCTTCACCTGTTTTATGAGCAGACATCCTGCTGTTGTAAACAATTTGTTAAGTTTGCGCATCATTGAAACTTGGTGCGAATTTCAGGAAAGAGGCATTACTTTTCGGATGGCAAGACGAGGACGATCACTTCCACAGGTGCGAGAGACTCTAACTTGACCTCGAAGGCGCTGTTCAGTGCCAGGCACGTGTTTCACGCACGTGTATTTTACCTTGTAATCCAGCATGTTGAGTAACCACTGCACTCCAAAGTCCCAAGTCCCAAAGGAGCGGAGGAATTGCTGATGCCACTCAAACTCTTGACCAAATACATCTAAACGGAATGTCTCGCATGACGTGACCTTTCTATTTTTTCCCCCACTGCCCTGTTCTATGCACTTATTGTCCGTTGTAGGTACAGTATACCCTGTAGGTACCTATACAGTGCCTAATTGGTTCAAAGTGCATGCGGAATTGATAGGCATTACAATTTACAACTAAGACATTTTACTGACTTCCTGCCGTTTTAACAAACGGTTTGGTTTGATACTAACATGCTCAGGGTTACTTAACTTCTATTGGTGATATATCTTGTTGCGTAAATGAAGTATCCGATGTAAAGAGCGCCTTGTTGGTCGCCCACCGGTTCCACCCTCAGCTCAGTAGCGTTTTAATCCGCTACAGGGCAAATGCACGTGCTGTAAACATCCGACCGCCCTTTGGCTCGCTGCCTCGGAGCCCAACTGAGCTCCGTGAGCCCGCCGTCTAAACATGATGTCCGTCAATATCGCTGTTAGGTTTATGGCCATGAGCATGCAGTACACAAACGACGCCCCAAGCACGTGGCATGAAATTCGAGACCTCATCCGACTGCCTAACCCGAAAAGTTCAGACGATATGTATTTGTTTAGAAAAAAAGTGCAGCAATTGTTGCGAAAGGCGCATGGTACGATGCAATATCGTTAGGATGTGATGTTAAACGGAATATTATTTCCCTGTTGGCGTAAGTTCTGATGTAATTTCAATAAATGGGCTTCCTGTTGGTGTGCTGGTGCGCTACACTAATGCCCTCTGTGCACTGCCCGCTGGCTTTTCAATCGTCATCTCACCAACCTATTTATTCAACAGGCCACTAAACACACTGTCTTGTCTTTTCACGACAGACCAATCTCCCTTGCACCGAATACATTCCCAGCGTGTTTCTTGCGCCAAACCGCGGCATTTCTCTCGACTCAGAGTCTTGGTTCGTTGCTCCCAGACAGAGCCCTCGGTTGGTCCGCCTGGATGCCAGGGTCACACCCGGGGCGAAAGGAGCAGCCTTGCCAGTATAGAGGCCATTTGCAAGGCTGCACGGTGTACATTCACGAGATGGTATTGCTTATGAGAGGGCAGCTGGGTGTTGACTGGGTTGTACGCTGAAATCGTGATGTGTGTACGAAATGGCCGAAGATTGTATGACATTTCTTACGTTTACTCATTGGATATGCGGTCATGACACTCAAATTTATTGATGTTCATGTTCATTGGGTAAATGCAGTTTCTGCATGTAATTCTATGGTAAATTGAAAGCGTAGGAAGCATGCACCTTGGCCGACATTTTTAAATGTTCATCTTTGTGACCCCATTCGACAGAACAGCTTGACACAGTCAATAGGCCAATTTCGGATGATTTCTGGACTGTATCCCCCGAAGCAAGAAGCGTGTTGGATTTGTGTAGCAATGTCCCTCTTCCCCGAAGCACACCATTTGTGCATTTTCATCGTGCCAATTCCCTACGTCCAACATATCATCGCAGCAAGCGATCTTGCGGGTCTCAATTGAAGCAACTCCGCCTTGCCCTGATTTTGAGATGCATTACTTATGTATCTCTTATTCTCTGGCCTATCACCCAGTGAACAAGACGGCCGCGCCTCTGCACGACTGCATAAATACTGCATACGTTTGTACTCTGGCGGTCAAGTCATTCTGATGTTGTGGATGGGACCCTCGATCATGTATGGATGATTTTAACAGCAGTGGTTGCCGTCTGTTATTCATTTATTCAAGGCCAATGCCCTTACGTCGTGCAAGGCGGAGCGATAGAGTATTGACGGTTAAATGTTGTAGCTCCTTACTCTGTTTGCACTTATGTTTAATTGTTTTGGTCACAATCACTGACACCTCTTGTTGATGCGTCCCACCAAAGCCGTCATCATTACGGCTTTTAAACCGGCATTATATGAACTTGCTGTGTCAGAAGTTGTGCGTGAGATTGTTTCACGAGGAAATAATTCTACCTACCTGTAAATTTGTTTCAAGATTTTCGGAAACAAAGGAAAGGCCAATGCCATATATAGGAAAGACTTTTGGGCGCTACGGGTGTTCCGTTGTTTCAATATTTTGTTACCCTGGCACAATAGGCTAATGCAGACTTTCATACTTTACCAGCATCGCGATTCAAATCGTGGTTTACATATCTGTTACTGGCGTGGGTACTTGTTGCTAGACACCCCTGCTCGTACTCCCACCTGTTGCTAGGCTCCTGCTCGTGTAGTCTGGGTCGTCGGGCGGACCTCGGTCCCTGAGGCCAGCCAGTCAGACGGTGACACGGAAAACGCTTCAGGCGTGTCGGGTCACACGCTCGGCCCCCCGGCGGTCACATGATGTCTCGCCGGTGTCTGAGGGTGGATCACGTGACAGGGTGGGCGGGCTTACAATAGGATCACGTGATGTGATGCGAGGAAGGTGGGCTCTGTTCTGTTGCAGTGCGATCACTGAATGTGAGCGCTGGATGAGTTGAATGGGCCGGTTATTTACGGCCAGTGCCTTTTCAGTGGGACCACTTGTATACGAAAAAGGCTAGCTTTTTTGTAGGTAGATTTGGGTATCAATTTTGTTTGGCATCGCTTCAGTCCTACTGATCTTTTTCCCAAAGCAGAGCATGTAGTAATAACTTTCTAGTTTCTACGTCCTACAGTTGTTTCCGTTTCATTGTTTATATCATTTCAGCCTTTCTATGTATTCTGTCCGGTAGCCAATTGCTTAAATGTCACCTCCTTAGTCCTTACCTTTCCCAGCCGTCACCAGGCCAGCCTGCCCCATCCACCATTGTCGATCAACTGACCTCGCTGGCCCATAGCAACACAGGCTCTGCGGCCCTCCAATGCGCTGTGGTAACCGGGTGACCTCTATCACCAGTGGGCCGGACCTTCCACATTCCACCCTCAGTCTCAGCTGGAGTTGAACACAGCGCGCCAAGGCAGTCTCAGACCGTGCCGCCAAGGCGCTATTAGCATACAACAGATGATGTGACGTCATAAACTGCCAGCGTGACGTCATAGGCGCACGGCATATCATCGGCAATGTCACGACTGTGATGGTGATGGGGTTGGAGTATACTGAACGGCAGCTGTAGTGAATTGGTAATGACGAGTACCTACGCTGGGGCGAGTGAAGCTGATTTGTTATTGAGATGCCAGCTACGGCCTACGGCGAAGGGAAGGGAGGAGGGGGGGGGAGGGAGGAGGGGGGAGGGGGAGACTGGAGAGTGAGCGGGTACAGGTGTAAAAAGGGCATCGGTGATGAGCGGTGTGTGAGATTGTTTTGTTGTGTTTTTAGAGTCGGTAGACACGGTTTTACCCTCGCTAATGGGCTTGTAAGTTATTCGCTCATGATGCACTTATCAATCGATGCCACCTGGTGACCGGCCAAAAGATCAAATGCACCGAGCTCATAAGGAGCTTTGAGGGCTTTTAACAAATGTCAGAGAAATTCAGAATGATCAAATGCCATATTTCAACACGAGTCACGAACTGTCACAACTTTTTAAGCACTGGACAATTTTCCAGCATTCCTCAGCATTGCCTGTGGAGTTACTGGCCAGCAGCCCATCTAACTGCTGTCCGTCCCAGCGTTAGTGTTGGTGACATCTGTCCCGTCCGTTCCATGTATTCCATGTGTCCCGTCTGACTCATCTGTCCCCTCTGCTCCATCTGTCTCATCTGTCTCATGTGTCCCGTCTGTCCCATCTGCCCCATATATCCCGTATGTCCCATCTGTCCCATCCGTCCCATCTGTCCCCTCTGCCCCATCCGTTTTATCTGCCCCACCTGTCCCATGTGTCCCGAGTCTGTCCCGTCTGTCCGGCGTGTCCTGTGGCTGTCTGTCCCACCTGCCCCTTCTGTCCTACCTGTCCCGTCTGTCCTACCTGTCCCGTCTGTCCGGCGTGTCCCATTTGTCTCGTCTGTCCCATGTGCTCCATGTGGCCCGTCTGTCCCACCTGCCCCATATATCACATATGTCCCGTCTGTCCCACTTGTTTCATCTGTTCCATCTGTCCCTTCTTTCCCATTTGTCCCGTCTGTCCCATCTGTCCCGTCTGTACGGCGTCTGTCCCATCTGCCCCGTCTACCCCATCCGTCTTATCTGTCCCGTCTGTCCCATCTGTCCCGAGTCTGTCCCATCTGTCCCCCGCGTTTGTTCCGTATGTCTCACCAGCTGACGGCTAGTCAAGTATGCATCTGTCTGATATATTAGACTGCAGCGGCACCTGTGACGGCCTCGTCATGGGATGGGGCTAATGCTTCCTAATGACTGTCATGTATTCAGGTGCACCGCTACTGTCACGATATAATGACACTTTGTGTACCGCTTCTGGTGCCATGTTTGCGTCAAAGCTTAAAGGAAGGGTGCCACCTTTTGGACACAACGCAGTTTTTACAAGATTAGCCTCACATGAACCTAAAAACCGGCTTCACTTACCTATGCTCGAAACGGTCAGCATTGAATCCGCACGTGAAGTTATCATTTGCGAGTTTTGCTGCCAGCATTCGGGCAGGCAAAAATCTTCAGCACTATTTCCTCGTCATGTTAAGGGTATTTTATAAAACATGAAATCAGCAAAGGTATGTATAAAAGTTATACTTTTGAAGCATGTTTTATCATTTTGAAAGGGTATATTTTTTCTTTATGGTATACACTTAAGTTTTAAAATTTTAATTGGGAAGTTTTTCTAGTAAGTTGCATGAAGGGTGAAGGGTTCCATAGATCTCTTAAGCATTGTAAAGGAAAAACCTTTACTCGACTTATTTGATGTTCTTTTGACGTTGGCAAATATGGCCAACAGTTACCTACTTGGTTACCTACAACTTAGTTCAAATCATGTTATCTTCTTCCTCTTTATTTGTTCATCTTTTTGTCTCAGTTGCGCCATCAATGCAAATGGCAGAATGATATGTTGCCATGACAACAGGATATGCCAGCCGTCCTAGCTGCCACATCAAACGACCTTGAGTTGTAGAGGTGATATAAACAACAATCTTTTTTTGGCCAATGTATTAAATGCAATGTTTCGGTTTTTTGTATATTGTGGACGCGCTAACCACGTCTAAAAATTCAAATAAGTAAAATAGATTCATAGAACAAAAATTTCGGAAGGTGGCACCCTTCCTTTAATACATACAGTAACGCCGCTAAAAAATTATGTTGCAGAGATATTGCTGTCGGGTATAAGCAGATTCGGAGTGGTTTGACACGGAAACATGACTCGACCCACAAACTGTTGACAATTTTTCACCATCCAGTTGAAACTCACAACTAAACCCGTCAAAAGTCACATGAGCTTTGTGTCGTGCTCGCCATGGTAATGTTTACCTACGCGTCTCATATTTTTTGCCATTATTACATATTATGCCTGCTTCTATTTTTGCGTGCGGAATAGCAAAAGTCCTGCCCTAACTTGGTGATAGAGTGAATCATTTTCATCAGGATTCCAGGAGGCCACCGCCCCAGATACCTTCCGATTGATTCATGATCAGCATCCTGAAGGAACGTCGAGGGCATTGTATAGTTTTCAGTGACGTCACAGACCGCCCAGTGACGTCACTAACCATGTGTTCCCGCTAGGCGACCGCGGTGTTTGTTTAGGGATAGCTACTGGAAGACGCGCGCGCACTCGCTCTCGTCTGCTCCCCTCTCAAACAGCTGGAGGATTTTCCAGCTGTGTCGTAGAATTTCTGCTCAGAATCTATGACACATGATTATCCTTCGCTGAGGACGGGGGAGGAGTTTGCAGGAAGACTTAATGTGTGCCACATTCCTAACAGGGGCGGAGCTTCCTATACAGTTGGTGGGGCGGCTGCCCCACCAACTTTGCATTTTGCCCCACCAATGAGCGTTTTGCCCCACCAACTTTAGGAGATTTCTAAGACTTTGTTGCTTTGCAAATTAATATTTTTCGCATTGAAGAGCTTTGAAATGTTTGTTTAATGCAAAATAATAAGTCTGTAATGATAGGAATTGATTCAGTGTGGCATTTCATTTAACTTTATAATCGGACATTGTGGGTTTGACGACTTTTTGCCCCACCAACTTCCCTGAAAAACTCCACCTATGACTCCTAATGAACTGTGATCTCATCCTTTACGCATAGTTCCGTCTTCAGAAGTAGATGGATAAACACTGCGATGTTCTTAGAGGTCTGGTGCGTAAAAATGTATCATGGTTCTGATTTGGTGACTTCAATCCCAACAGACCTCTGTTTCGGCTCAATGTTACAGCTGAATGTGTATTGACACTCTTCAATTCTCCATGACGATTGAGCATTCCACGATGCTACCGGCTACGACATAAATAACCTAAAAATATGCGCCCACCTGACTTCCACTTCTGACTTTCATGGGAGTCAGACGTGTCCAACATTAACCTTATCTATTCCGATACTTCTGTAAATATCTAGCGTTCTGTAATGTGGCACTGGCGACTGACATTCGTCTTTCTGCACGTTCTCCTTACTCTTGGATTCGTTTGGATTATCTGACTGACGTTACGGTTTCCGCATTCCTGGGAGCGCCGAACTGAGCCAGAAGGCCGCTCCTGGGCTGCACTGTAACGGTACTGAAAGGTGTCTCATATCTGCACTGGGACGTTATATGGATACTGAGAAAATGAGCTGCACAACTTCGCTTAGAAATGATCCTGAATTTGTGACTCATGAAACGAACCAACATATCGTCGAAACGGAACGTAATGATGCTGAGTGGTTACGTCCGACCGGTGGAAGGGAACGAATCGGAACGAAATTTATGGCGTAATAATATTGCTGAGCTGTGGCCTGTGAGTGGTGCCACGTTGTAGTTGCAACGGAAATGAAAGAGGCAATGCCACGTTTCCACTGGAACCAAACTGGAACGACATTGCACATTCCGTCTAGGGAATTAGGGAATTAGGAGGTCCGGGTTAACTTCAGTGAACGTACTACCAGATCAAATCACTCTTTGGACTGAAGTGTTTTCTTTCGAACATGTTAATATAATACCTATGGTATTTAACACACAACTCACACAAGTCATGATGACTTCGATTAGCTGGGTCTACCAGCTTTATAATAGTAGTTTTGGCAGGGCTGGACGGATGCTGTTACATCAAACCTATATGATATTAGCCAAAACTTGATATTGTTCTCCCAGTCGCTCCGGCTCAAATTAATTCGGGGATCGCAGCGCCCGTCTGATCTACATCGACTGAAGTAAATTCGGGTTTTCGGTGCGCCTGAATCGCATAGGAGATTCGACCATTCGGATGGACATTCTGTTGAATTTAGTGTGCCAAGCTAAGCTCCCGTATATGTGCCGCAGAATCTGAACGCTGCTGCATCGCCCAGAGCACATCTTTATCATTGCCTATATAGGGCCTCGGGCCTTGTATCATCGCAGCACTGCAAGCGCCGGGTGATCACCGATGAATTATAGGCCAGCGCACGTGCGATACTCGGCAGAGATCTGCGCTGCATTGAGCACATTGCACAACACCGACCCCGGTAGCGGTGGAGACTGCACCTGAGCGAACCTAGGCCCGAGCATTGCGGTGTGCGTGCGGTCCGCGCAGCTGCACTCGGGCGAGTGAACAGACGCAAAAAATCTGCAGCCGGCGCCCTCAATGTGACCTGTTGGGCTCGCGGCCGCTGGGCTCTGCTTGTGCAAGTGATGGTGATTACTTGACTCATTTGACTCATAAATCTCGGGGAGTAGGGTTTTGTTCTAGCGTCGGCACGCCATGTTGATGATGGTAAACTTAATGAAGGAGCAGGTTAATTTGCATCATGTATGATGATACCCGATGTAAACATGTGGTTTGGTGTGATGAATTAACTGAGCTCTAGCGAATAGCATGGTGTGTTCTCGGTACTCAAGGAACACAAACCGAATTAAGACATGGTTTTTCCTTTGTAAACTTATGATAAGTGAACCAACCCCTTACAATATCTGTTCTAAGGCTCCCTAACTTTTCCTCTTTTCGACAGGGCCAGCAAAACTATGCACCCGGTAGACCTTTTCACGGACTATATAAAGTATAAACCCAGCAAACAGGCCCCATCCGTCTCCCCAACAGTAACATGATTACAGGCTTGGGTTCCGACGGCCCAGCTAAGAGTAGCACGCCTCTCATGCTCTTTTCCCCTACATCAACGACAGACCCTCCTTCCTGAATTCAGGAAGGAATTCAGGAAGGAATTAAAGGCCTGTTAACAGGCCCTAAACAGCAGACCCTCGTTCCCGACAAGCACTCACCACAGGCTCCCGTTTCCCCCACAGACCTAGATGATACATATAGGTACTTCTTCCCCAACAGACCCTAACGTCTGCGCCCTCCCCGTTCTTCTCTCTCATAGGCCCTGACGACGGCCGGGACAGCATCCTGTTCATCTGGCCGCTGGTGGTGGTGCACACCATAGACGAGCGATCACCGCTCTACCACATGTCGGCCGAGGACCTCCTCCACAAGGAGCGCTTCGAGATTGTCGTGATGCTCGAGGGAAGCACCGAGTCGACAGCGATGGAGACGCAGGCGCGCAGCAGCTACATTCCCAGCGAGATACTCTGGGGGCACAGGTGGGTTATATGGGGGGGGGGGATCCTCTGGGGCATAGGTGAGTTCATCGGAGACAGGAGATCCCCTGGGGCATAGGTGAGTTAATTTGGGGAACAGGCACATGGGATCCTCTTGGGGCACAGGTAGGTTAATTGGGGACAGGGGAGATTCTCTAGGGACACAGGTGGGTTAATCGGAGACAGAGGAGAGTCCCTAGTGTTGCAGGTGGGTGAGGGAGGCAGGTAGGGGAAGCTACATCCCCAGCGAGATACTCTGGGGGCACAGGTGGGTTATATGGGGGACATGGGGTCCTCTGTGGCATAGGTGAGCTAATTGGGAGGATCCTCTGGAGGCACAGGTGGGTTAATTGGAGGGGGATCCTCTGGGGCATAGGTGAGTTCATCGGAGACAGGAGATCCCCTGGGGCATAGGTGAGTTAATTTGGGGAACAGGCACATGGGATCCTCTTGGGGCACAGGTAGGTTAATTGGGGACAGGGGAGATTTCCTAGGGACACAGGTGGGTTAATCGGAGACAGAGGAGAGTCCCTAGTGTTGCAGGTGGGTGAGGGAGGCAGGTAGGGGAAGCTACATCCCCAGCGAGATCCTCTGGGGGCACAGGTGGGTTAATTGGGGGACATGGGGTCCTCTGGGGCACAGGTGGGTTTATCGGGGGATAGGGGATCCTCTGGGGGCACAGGTGAGTTAATCGGGGACAGGGGAGATTCCCTAGTATTACAGGTGGGTGAGTGAGGCTGGTAGGGGAAGCTACATCCCCAGCGAGATCCTCTGGGGGCATAGGTGGGTCAGAGAGGGGTGACCCCGTTATCATTTGGTGACGGGCGAGGTCCACCGGGGCTCGGCTCTAAGGGAATGTTGAGGTCGTGGGAGAGAGACGCGTATATAATGCCATGCCTCATTCCGATAGACGGTGATCTAAATGGGTCAAGTGCAATAATATCTTATGAAGTCTTCAACACTAAGAGCTCTTTATGTCCCAGAAAAGACCCCATTGTCTCTTCATATCAATCAACTTAGTGTCATTTCTCGCCGCTAGCCATTTCAGTTGTTTGTTCAGTTTATTTTTGGGGTCCAGAGGCCTCTTGCACCAAACTACCTAGCTAGGTAAAATCGAAAAACCGGTCTCAGAATAAGCTAATCTAACGGTGGTAAATTTGTTTGCAATAGCTCAATACATAATCCTACATGTGCTTGCTAAATTTTGCACGCAAATTGTTACATTTCAGACTTGGACTGGGTATACGATGCAAAATAATCCAAGCATTGGTGCAAGAGGATTTTGGTGCAAGAGGCCTCGGCTCACAAATTGGTACAAGCTCGTGGCTTTCTTTGCCCTGGCTCTCCTTCCCGCTCAGCGAGTCTCGTGCCTCACCCGCTGTGGCACCTCCCGGCAGGTTCGAGCCGATCATCAACTTCCGTAAGGAGACGGGCGAGTACTGGGTGGACTACAGCAAGTTCAACAGCACCTACGAGGTGGACACGCCGCTCTGCAGCTCCAGCGAACTCGACCAGTTCCGGAAGATCCAGACCGAGAGCGTACAAAGTGAGTTGGGGCGGTGAAACCAAATCGGCGCGTCGTGACAAAGGCTGAGGGAATGTTTGTCAAGCGGTGCGAATGTAGCTTTCTTAGGTTGAGAGTAAGTTGATAAGGTTTGTGAGGGTGGCGTTTTTAGGTGGAGTCTGGGGGTGGCATTTGAGTCCCTCAGTCCCCACGGGTCGAGTTAAATCTTTGAAGTTTGATGACGAGATAGTGCAAGGTGCTTTACAATTTGCGGCTAAAATCGCCCTGAAAGTATTTGTTTTATTGTCAAAGTCAGCTCAATGATAGTTTGACCAAATTACCAAACTCAGAGTTTTATTCATAGGGCATTTCTTATTTTTGTTTTATCGCGTATGATATATGGGATATAGTTAGCATCGCAAAAGAAGGCAGCCGATAGCTTATTTACAGTCATTCCATAGTTGACCGCCATTTCGCGACTTAAAGGCCGTTTTATTCTCGCGGCTTCGGCACGGAGACTTTCATAACTCTGCAGAGTTCAACTGGCTAAAACTGGAATTCATATTCAGTTGCCCAACTCATCGTCATGAACTACGCCGAGCAGAAAATAAACAAAACTAATTTAAAGCGACCGCGATGCTTGATAACAACAGCCTGCACGCGACGTCTGAGTATGATAGGGACACAGACATCGCAGCTCCCACCTTTAAACCAACTTTACACCGTCACAATGGATTTACAAGTCTGGGAAACAGGCTCAAAGCCCGATCTACAGAGTACCTATGGCGAGAGCGCAGCCAAGACCCTTCCAAAGACATTCCTGAGCTCATGTGGGAAAAGTTCGCAGCTGAGCGCCGTACCAGTCATGCGGCTGGGATTTCTGTTCGATGTCTGTTTATAAATAGCGGATGGGCAGCGGTGGCGGTGCAGAAAGCTATAGGAGATCAGAGATGGGAACATGGGCGCGGGGAAGCCAAGGGGCCAGGGGGACTGGTTTACAAGGAGCCTGCCTCGGCGAGGGTTTGATGCCGCGAGGTGATATTGGTTGCAAAGTCTATAGCGACATAAGTCTAAGGCAAAAGTACTTTTTTTTGCTGCAATGAAAAGTGTGGCTGCAGGATAAACTCAATGCTTAAGTTGTGTTCAACATTAATTATGTCAATTAGCAGGCATAACCATGTATTTGTTTTCAGTATTCTTGAAAGCGATATGAAGAGCTTATGTTGATAATAATAAAGAGTGACTGAATGTCTAATGGGTGAATGTATGAAACTCACTAGCTAGTCATGTTCCCGCTAATCTTCTACGAAGTTACTGAAGCGTACTGCAATAAATCACGACTTAAGTTACTTCCACATGGTGCCAGTTTAACCACCACTGTAGCTTGCATGACAACCTCCCCTTACTCAGCAGTAGTCCGCGCTAAGCCTCACACGAGCACATCCAGAGAACTCTCCCGACTAACCACGTAGATTATGACGCCGTCTGAAGTTGCCGACTGAATTATCTGAGGCGCTGACAGAGTCGACAGTTGTGTACATTATCTCACAGTTGTCTCTCGCCACCCCACGCGGAGAGTTTGTGTCAGCTGCTCAGACGAGACACGTTTTTGTGGTCCTTGAGTGGTCGCTCGGTTTTGGAGACATTGAGGAGACATTTGAGACACGGAGGAAACATTTGAGACAGATGAGACATAAAGACATTGCGAAGACATTTGGGACAATGAGGACACATCAGAAACATCAGAAAGATTGAGACATTGAGGAGGCATTGAAGGGACAGAGGAGACATAAGAGACATTTTGGAGACAGTTGGGACACCGATGAGACATCAGAAACGATGAGACATTGGATAAACATTGGAGACACCTAGGGGTGGCTCAGAAACACAGACACATGCTCTCTAGGCGGCTGCAAGTGGTTTTTCACACGGTGGAATCGTGAGCCGCCACTTGAGGCGACATAAGTGATGTGGGACTTTGTCTTTGAAGGGCCTCCTCAGATAGATACGGCTGTGATAATTGATATGAGCGAAACTCGGCTTGTTTTGAACTTAGCACTTGACAGTGAACAGTAATGCTATTTTTAAAAGGCGGCTATGTGGTTAAATGATGTGTCCATTGTTTATAGAAAGTTTCCTGACTCGAATAAGGGCCGCGAATTGACCATCGAACTGCGTCATGTTGCACAACAGCTTACCATTGCCTTGCGATATACGCGAAGATAAGACATTCAATCAATATTTAATAATCTGCGACACGGCGAGTCACGGCGACATTTACATACGCTAGTCGGACGAAAATGTTTGTAGGTAGTGAGTAGAGATGTCAATCGGATACCAACTTTTTGGTATACCGATACCAAACCGATACCAACTCGGTATTTGGTATTTCAATCCTAATGTGTTTGGTATTTTGTTGGTATCATGAACCCTCGCTAATGTTTAAGAGGCTAAGAAATAGGTAAAAATTTGTTATTCTCCTCATGTTCCCAAGTTGGTTTGGTTTCGGTATTTCTCCACGGTTTTGGTTGGTATTTGGTTTGGTATCGGTATTCCGATTTTCCGTAATTGACATCACTAGTAGTGAGGTTCACATGTCAGAAAAATATGTTTTTTTTTTTGTTGGGTTAGGCCCTTTTGGTCGACAAGACCATTGCAGAGCCGGAAGGATGACAGGAATTAGGGGGAGACATTGGTCTGGGCAGGCACCCTAGTGAGTCGCCGGGGCTGAGCCCGTCCAGAGGACAGGCCACCCAGCCCCAAGGCACTCACTGCACCCGGCTACGGGGTGCGCTCCCTCAGGAGCAGCGGTGCCGCTCCAAGGGAGCAGCCCGCATGAGATAAAGTTGCCTGTCCAGCCCGGAGGGGGGTTGTGGCGTGGAGGAGAAGGATTTCAGTATCCTGAGGATAGAAGCACGGATAGGTGTCAGAAAAATACTTTGGACGAAGTATAAGTGGAGCGGCTTTGGACACGCTCCACGTATACTTTGGCCGCTTTTATTTTTTGCCGCTCATTTTTATCGTCATCATTCTGTATTATCGTTCTTTTATTGTCGTCTGTCTCAAACGACCACCACGCTCCGATTTAAAGCGGGCCTCTCGACTTCCACTGACCTCCAGTCTGCTCCTGCAGGCTCCCAGCTGGACACGCCGCCACAGGTGACATCTAGCGGCGGCCTCAACAACTTCGACCTGCTGCGGCACCAGGCAGAGACCGGGAAGGAACAGTAGAGCCGGGCAGGCGGGGAGCGCCAACTGCATATGGTAAGAGTCGAGATAAATCATTTTGGAAATATTGAGGAGTATGATACTGAGAAACTGGGGGCTGTTTTGTATCTTCAACAACACGGAGTTTAAATTTGGAAAGCTGGAAACATGTTAGGTAGGATTAAATGGGACTGATAGAAGAACGATCTAGCAAAGGAGGCATGTAATTGATTTTTTTTATTTTGTTTCTTAGGTGCTTCGGCCGGTGTAATTAAATGCCTCCTTTTTGTAAGAACTGGCGCTCATTCACATCTTCTAAAAAAATACAGTTATTTAACAACTCAGCGTAGCCGTCTGTCCTGTACCGTTCGACGTTTATTATTTCAGGCCAGCGTGCACGGATGTGGGGTCGGTTAAATCTGACAAATGTCTCATTATGAGGCAGCCGACAGAGCCCAGCTAAACAAAACACACTTCACTGACCGCCGACTGCTGAATAGGCAGAAACCTGCGGTCGGCGGCCGCCTTTTTATTACGGCTGTGTGCGTGTGCGCTGACGTAGTTTCTGGGAGCTGGGTCATAACTCATGCTGACGTAGCAATGTTTATGAGACGGACCATTGCTCTGGCCGGGTGTGCGTCGGGGGTGTGTTTAAATGGGGCTAATGGTTGGGGTTAGTGACCAGGTGATGTACTGGGGCCCGGGGGTTGTCATGTTGAGTAATTGAACCGATTGATTTCGTGGTTCCCATGAGTTGACTCTATAGAGAACTAGGATCCAACCAGTTATGGTCCAAAATCTAGAATCATTTCTGGCAAATGCCGATGTCAGTCCTGCCATTGAATGTCTGGGGGATGCTTAGAAGAGTGGCCTCGATTCATCTAGTATCCGATTCATTTGCCATAACTGCATTTCCTACAACGAACTACTTAATCACATTGCACCTTTTCGTGAAACGTTAAATGCTTTGACAACGAAACAATATGCAGCGAAAAATGGTGTTTTTTCTTGGGTTAGGCTGTTTCGGTCTAACGAGACCATTTCAGAGCCGGAGAGATAATAGGAATTAGGGGGAGACATCGGCCTGGGCGGGCACCCTAGTGACCCGTCGGGGCTGAGCCCGTCCAGAGGGCAGGCCACCCAGCCCCAAGGTACTCACTGCACCCGGCTACGGGGTGCGCTCCCTCGGGAGCAGCGGTGCCGCTCCAAGGGAGCAGCCCGCATGAGATAAAGTTGCCTGTCCAGTCCGGAGGGGGGTTGCGGCGTGGAGGAGAAGGATTTCAGTTTCCTGAGGATAGAAGCATGGAACGGTGATACACGTTGACACGTTATACACGTTATACTCGTTGCTGACTAGAATTCGTCGTGTCCAGGACAGATTTATGGCAAAGTCTTGCAGCAATATCGTTACTGACATGGCTTATTTTCTGTGTTCGTTGCAGCTTTACCGGAGGCCGAACATCGAGCCAGTCTTCCCAGCTCAGCTCAGCCTCAGAACCTGGCGCTGGGTAGTTCCAAATCTGGCCACCAGAGGCGCTACCCTCGACGCGCTGGCGAAGGTCACCGCGACTGCAGCGCCATCTGGCAGCCAATCAATGGTACCACAGCTTGCCGCCAGGTGTTCCACTCGCAGCCAGGCAGCCCTCACCGCCATCCGTCGCATATCGCGTGCAGCAGTTATTTGTAACTTATCGTGCATCGAGTGATTCAGTGAAAACGGGAGTGGCTTAAAATGCAACCACTTTTTACAGTCACTTCACCAGAAATCTAAACTGAACGAGAGGTCTCTTGAAATCACCATAGCCTTTGCATGTGCATTAACTGAAGGATCTGGTGTATATGCACAAAGATCTGGCGAATACGACTGGTTTCTGAGGCATTCCATAAGCTAACAGCGAGGTCATAGAGAAAAGCGCCGAGAGTGTGAATACAGCGCCCAACGTTCATACCGAGATTCGAGAGAGATATTTGATGTCGCATTGTGCCATTGCCTAGTGTTAGAGTGGCGAGGGTACCTATCGCGAACGTCTCTATCAGCGAATTTGTGTAAACTCGATGAATTTGAGCGGGGGACGTTTCGGTGTGATGCCGTGTTCGATCCATCGTCAGCCTTCCCCAAACCGACTTCGCATGATAAGAAGGGCGGCGCTGTTCAAGAACCGTCGTGAGTGCTTGAAGGCTGTTCAAGCACTCATAAAACGTATTGACTCAGCTCATTTTGTATGGACCGCTTAAGACATATATGTACACTGGATGGAGGTGTTTTCTACTGTTGTATATTTCATGTATATAGACGAAGAGGACCACGGCATTTTGTAGAGCTTGTAGGTAGGTGTGGGAGCGACTGTTCTGTTTACAGTTAGTGTTGAGGATACCGTTGCTTCGCTTTCGAACTTCTTTCAAACTGAGGCGGATGCGTTTTGAATGTTTGAAAGCATGCTCATTATAAGTTATCATACTATGTATGTATCGATATGTTTCTTTTTCGGGTTATCAATCACGCAATCGGCGCAAGAGGCTACATCAACCGCATGGTCTTTCATCTAGTGCCTCTGACTGGTAAAAGCGACCTTATCAGCAGCTGGCACTGGAGCCGTTGGCCGAATTGGGTGATTGAAAGCCGGAGCTTTAGTTTTAGAGGAACAGCTCAATGGAGGTGTTGGAACCAAAGTGGTCGGAACGTGCCTTCAAATAAAAGTTACTGACGCTATTTTAAGCCGAGTCTGGATATTGGTTATTTACACAGCGAGGAACTGTTCGACCGAGACCTCGCTGTCTCGACCCTGATTCGTAGGTAGGCACTTTTTTGCGTGCAGGGACGTAGCCAAGGAGGGGGCTAAGGGGAGCATTTTCTCCCTCCCTGAAAGCGATCAAGCAAAATCCTGGCTACGTGCCTGTTTGCGTGTAACTCAACTGCTATGTATTTAACGTCAATGCTTGCATTTATAAGGGGTTACAACTTGACCGGTACTCAGAGAAATCCAGTGGACGACTTAATGCCGCAGGACGATGAACAATACTGCTAGACGGTATAGGAGTCGTTAAATACGTGATCGTTCACGATGATAGTCAAACTTATGATCTACTTAACTCGGCTAAAATCATTTTGCGTGTATTATTGGGTAATGTTGTTATCAGATATGTACCGAACGGATCTGAGGGGCGACCGATTTGTAAATGCGGATGATATAAAGTACGATTACGATTAGACTACCATTTATCACGATTACGTAACAGAAAATCTAGGAGTGTATCTGAGCAATTTAGGTGCGATTACTGAAACTCCACATCATACATTGCATCCATGGATGAAACACATTCTCATTTGAGTCATATACCTACTAAGGAACCGGAATGAATCTACCAATGGTCGTGAAACAATCTTACTGTATATAAACCCGGCACCCGCCGTACACGTAAACGGTTTTCTATTGCGTTTTTTTTTTCTTTTTTGACGTTCTAGCTCGATAGGTTCACGACATGTAGTATGTATGTACCATTTAGTATAAAGTATTGAAAATAAACATGAAAGAATACTTCCGGTAACAGGAGACCAAATATATAATGCTTCATAATCATAAGTTTTACAACTTTGTACTTCAGTGAAGATAAAGCAGTTCGTGTCCTGGGTCGACCCTGCTCCCCCGGATTCTGTGCCTGGCACCGCCTCTGCCAGCCACTGCGGCCCGCCCCAGTCGCCGTGCCTGGAGCCGCCCGTGCGTCTGTCCTGCCCCCGGGCGGTATGGGGTCGGCCGGAGTGAGGCTGGCCGTCGCGCCCGCGACCCTTGGCTCGGTGCGCTCGGGACGGGCGGGCGGCTCGCGGCCTGGTGGAGAACTTTGGTTGAAATATCGCTGATGTTTTTTAAAGGTAAGCAAGCCGATATTTTTATTGATGTAGGGCGGTATTGTACAATGTGTTGAGCTGTTTTAAGGATCATTTGGCATTTAGTGAGGCTGCAAATTGTGCAATAACCACGTACCATTATGTACATAAATAATGTAATATTGCACGGATATTTTAAAATGCTGCAGCTCCAAGACAACTCTTGTGTGACTTTGAAAATAATTGGGAAGTAGATGATTGAATAAATGAACGAAGTAGATGATTGAAAACTGAACGATATTAATATTTCTGTATTAATATTTTCATAATAGCATCTTCGTTTTAAGTTTTAACATGTTTGAGTGCCAAAATAAGCGAGTGAGCTAAGAGCTTACATTTGTGTTCCCAAAATGTGCGTTATTTAAAATGTGACTATATTACTACCGCTGACGAAGTGACAAATATAGTCACGAAACTGTCCAGAACAGCTGAGCACACCCTTTTTTCGCAAGCGGCATATATTTGTTCCTAGTGGCTCGAAAAAGACATATTGAACAGTGGACCCTTACATTTTTTGAGCAGCATACGAATGTTGTAAATTGTCATAAAAAGCTACATAAAAGCGTGTTTGGCCCGCGCCCCACTGGGGGGGGGGGGGGCTATTTATAGCCCCTCCCGTTTTTCTGCAATAACTTCCAAACCACTTGACGTATCGACGCCAAACTTTCAGTACCTTCGGCTGCATCAATTTAACTTCGTAGCTACCATAGGTCGGCCGGAAATGACGTCAGAGTGACGTCATGTTCGGCCGATTTCGACGCAAAACATTGAACCACGGCAATCGCTCCCGAGGGCTCAGTTTTTAAGCTAGATCCAATTTCTTTGCATGAGAGGACTCAGAATAGACTGCGCTATCAAACTGCCATCTCGGATATTCGAAATTTTGAAAACTTCGAAAATTTGATATAATACAATTCAAAATTTATATTTTTGCATTTTTTCAAAAAGTTTTTGACTTTTCGAAAAAAAACCGGAATATATGTGATAGAACGCGTTATTATGACTAACTCTAGCAAGTTTTAGCCAAATATCTTCAAAAATGGCCAAGTTATACGCATTATTGCAAAAAATTCACAATTATTAATTTTTCAAATCAATTTTTCACCACGTAACCGCAGGTTGTTTGAAAAGACAAACACTATTCGTTAGAATTGTGTTTTTCTATTGAAAAACAACCGGAGCGGTCCTTCTCCGGGCTATGTTTTGCATGTCTGGCCGCGAATTGGGGCAACTTGGGTCAGGCCTAAACTTGTGGCTCGATTTTCTTAAAAATTTCAGGGTATGGGCTCCCGCAGGCGATCTACCTGATGGCACCGGTCGCTACTCGCTTAAAACCTCGTGGCACGTGGCACGTGCGATTCCATTTTCCCCATGTTAAGTCAACGGGGTTTTGGACACTTTTTGCGCGATCGCCAATGGCGGGAAAACGAGCCAAGGAAGAGGTGGTTTTCTTCCCAGCATTTTATGGAAAACACGTTTGGGTACACGCTAGTGTGCGCCGTATACCCCTCAGAACTTCGTAACGTGTCTTTGCACGAGGTCAAAGTTGAACTTTTTTCGCTCCCCATGTTAAGTCAATGGGCGTTTTTGCAGAGACTTTTTCATTCGCTCATTGTACAAAATTATATGATACGATTTTGTTTAAACTTCCAGGACTTGTTGAGAAAAGACCATAGAACATGTTGTTATGCTTCTTTAAGCTGTGCAAATTCGTTTGTTCTTTTTAGGCTCGTTTAAAAATGAAAAATTTTAACATGGAAAGTCAATGGGAGCGTCTTTGCTGCTTAATAACTTTTTACAGTTGAGATATATTTAAGTGAAAAGTTGATAGGTTATACAACTTTTGATGCTCTTTCCAGTGATATATAGAACGTCATTGCACGTTGTGCCGTTTTCGAGAAATTTAGTAAAAAAGCACGACATTACCGAGATTTGAGCTCACACCTATATATGGTCTTGCTCAGACAGTATACGAACAGGTGACGGGGATACCTCCCATAGAAGGATGCGATTTAATGCTAAATATTAGCGGCCGGCCTCCGTGGGGACGTTTTTGTACGACTTATATCTCCGCAACCAGTGGACCGATACACTTGCGGTTTTTTGTGTGGGGTAGCGTATATCCTTCTTAGAAGTATTTACTATGGATGATGCATGCCGGTGACCCCTACTGCACGTGACACGTGTAAATCGGAGAGGTGTCACTTTTGTTGTAATGACAATAACACGGTAATTACTTGGCTGATTGCACTGAAACTACACAAGGATGTAGGCACCCGCCGCACCATGCCTTTTCATGTGCTATGGTTGGGGTGCAACTGCACGTGCGCACGTGCAGGGTGACGCTTCGAGATCTCGAGAACGGCCGGGCCGATTGAGTTCAAATTTGGTACAGCGCTAGAGACCGGTTAGTAGGGTGCCGTGCGCAAGTCAGTTAGGACCCATCTTGCACGTGCGCACGTGCAGGGTGACGCTTCCAGATCTCAGGAACGGCTGGGCCGATTGCATTCAAGTTCGGCACACCTTTAGAGACCGGTTAGTAGGGTGCTGTGCACAAGTCAGTTAGTATGTATATTCATGTGTCACGGTTGGGGTGCAACTGCACGTACGCACGTGATAGGGGTCGCTTCCAGATCTTGAAAACGGCTGGGCCGATTGAGCTCAAATTCCGTACACCACTAGAGACCGGCAACTAGGGTGCCGTGCACAAGTCAGTTGGGACCCAGCTTGCACGTGCGCACGTGAAGGGTGCCGCTTCAAGATCTCGAAAACGACCGGGCCGATTGCACTCAAATTTTACACACCTCTAGAGTGGTTAGTAGATTGTCCTGTTCGTCAGTTCGTAGCGCACCCACTCCGGTCTGCACGTGCCAGGCTCATCCTCTCGTTTGGCGGCGGGTAGCTATGTTTTGCATGGTTGGCCGCAATCGAAATGTGTCTGTGATTGCTGTAGAAGACTAGACCAGGAAACAATCGGTGAGTGCTACCAAAACACAATAACCTCCGCCCGATTGGGGCGGGGGCGCTTGTAGCCACACCTATTAGTTTTTTTTTGCGTTTGTTAAGAAAATTACTACGCGCATTGTTATAAAGCTTTGTATGATAGATCAATTTCAGCGGCATGGTTGGACCTCTATGTAGGCACACACCTGACACCGGCTGCGGCAATTGCGCTTAAATCTTCATTCATGCGGCTACATACGGAAGAGGTGGCACTGTGGCGCAACATGCTATCAGGTGTTTGACACTTCTGCGTCATCTAGCGAGTAAAATAGAATGTTTGGCTAAAATGCCAGACGCATTTACCACACTCGATAATTGTCCTCAAAAGCTTCAGTTTTTTGCGAGTCATCAGTTCTAAGGAGATAGTGGTTCTCCCGGATCCCTCATTACTCCGCCATTCATTTAGGCGGTTATATACAATAGAGCCGGCATTGCGGCACAGCATAAATTCAGGCGTTTGACGCTTCTGCCATCTAGCGAGTAAAAAGGAATGTAAGGTGTTTTCGGCTGATATACAGATCCGTTGAAACATCAATATCAAACTTGATATTCGGCGCAAGTCAATGACTCTGATTCGAATGGTGACGTCGACGGCTACCGTGACGTCACCATTGCGTCAATATTGATTAACCCTCGCCGGCAGAGGGGCAGCACCCGCCTACTTCCCATAGGGGTTTTCGTGCTAGCTCGGGACACGCCGGCGACAAAGTGCTGAAACTTGGAAAACCTGACCTATGATTCAAGCCGGATCTTCTGGTTAGGTAAGGTCACTGACCTAATGTGCCACGATTGGGGTGCAACTGCACGTGCCCACGTACAGGGTGACGCTTCAAGATCTCGAGAACGGCCGGGCCTATTGTGCTCAGAGTTGGCACACTACTAGAGACCGCGTAGTAGGGTGCCTTGCACAGGTCAGCTAGGCCCCAGGCTGCACGTGCGCACGTGCAGGGTGACGCTTCCAGATCTCAAGAACGGCTGGGCCGATTGCATTCAGATTCGGCAAACCTTTAGAGACCGGTTAGTAGGGTGCTGTGCACAGGTCAGTTAGTATGTACATATATTCATGTGTCACGGTTGGGGTGCAACTGCACGTGCGCACGTGTAGGGGTCGCTTCCAGATCTTGGAAACGGCTGGGCCGATTGAGCTTAAATTCGGTACACCGCTAGAGACCGGCAACTAGGGTGCCGCGCACAAGTCAGTTTGGACCCAGCTTGCACGTGCGCACGTGAAGGGTGCCGCTTCAAGATCTCGAAAACGGCCGGGCCGATTGCACTCAAATTTGGCACACCGCTAGAGACCGGTTAGTAGAGTGCCGTGCACGTCAGCTCGTAACACACCCACACCGGTCTGCACGTGCAAGGCTCATCCTCTCGTTTGGCGGCGGGCGTTTTTGCGGCGTTACAGAGGTGCTTGCTCAAACAACCTGCGGTCCCGCGATGCGGAGCCCAGCATCGCAGATGCTGGTAACCGCAGGTTGTTTGAAAAGACAAACACTATTCGTTAGAATTGTGTTTTTCTATTGAAAAACAACCGGAGCGGTCCGTCTCCGGGCTATGTTTTGCAAGTCTGGCCGCGAATTGGGGCAACTTGACCGGGGCCTAAACGTGCATTGCGATTTTCGTAAAAATTTCAGGGTATGGGCTCCCGGGGGCGATCTACCTGATGGCTTCGGTCGCTACTCGCTTAAAACCTCGTGGCACGTGGCACGTGCGATTCCATTTTCCCCATGTTAAGTCAATGGGGTTTTGGACACTTTTTGCGCGATCGCGAATAGCGGGAAAACGAGCCAAGGAAGAGGTGGTTTTCTTCCCAGCATTTTATGGCAAACACGTTTGGGTACACGCTAGTGTGCGCCGTATACCCCTCAGAACTTCGTAACGTGACTTTGCACGAGGTCAAAGTTGAACTTTTTTCGCTCCCCATGTTAAGTCAATGGGCATTTTTGCAGAGACTTTTTCATTCGCTCATTGTACAAAATTATATGATACGATTTTGTTTAAACTTCCAGGACTTGTTGAGAAAAGACCATAGAACATGTTGTTATGCTTCTTTAAGCTGTGCAAATTCGTTTGTTCTTTTTAGGCTCGTTTAAAAATGAAAAATTTTAACATGGAAAGTCAATGGGAGCGTCTTTGCTGCTTAATAACTTTTTACAGTTGAGATATATTTATGTGAAAAGTTGATAGGTTATACAACTTTTGATGCTCTTTCCAATGATATATACAACTTTATTGCACGTGGTGCCGTTTTTGAGAAATATAGTAAAAAAGCACGACATTACCGAGATTTGAGCTCAGACCTATATCGTTACGGTGTCAGGCGGACACGAGGACAGGTGGCGCCGCCGCCGCCCGCATAGCGGCGGGAATGTGAACTAACCTGTTTACCATCTATGGTATGGTACCATCGGGGGACCGGCCGCCGTCGGCACCATTTCGGGACTTTGCATCGCAATAAAAGGCTTATTTACAATTGAAAATGGACTAGCGAGAGTCGTTATGGAATCAGAATTTGATGCTCTACAAAACTAGGCTATTTTCATTGTGATGGCATCACAGACTACACCGCTAAACCCAATAAAGCAGATTTATGTCGCGTCATCGATGATTACATATAATGTATCATTCTTTGATATATATGTAGTCGGGTCTTTCAGCTGCGTCCCTCCCCTCCCTCGCCGCGCCGGCGGGTCGGCCATCCGTGGCTTGCCGCCCGCCGGCTGCTGGCCGGTCAGCTGGCCGGTCAGCTGGTCGCCCGCGGCTGTCGGTGCAGTGCGGGATGCCTACTTGCGGGGGGGGGGGGGGGGGCCGTCGTGGCGGCGGCCCGGGTGGACTGGGCGAGCAGTGAGTTGGGGAGCGCTGCGCTGTCGGTGCTCTAGTTTGTATTGCGTTCGCATGATACGGCTTGAGCCAATACAGAGTGAACTGATTGAGCTGAGCAAGTCTTTACATACATTGAAAAGTAAAGCACTTTTTACTGCATCTACGGTGAGATGCTAGATAAAATTTATGGTCTACCTAATGGTACCCATTACTTAACAATTAAGTGAATCATTTCGTCGCTAAACTCTCGTAAATTCGTATGTCCGCCTCACTATGGAGTTTGGACCGTAACGTATGGCCTTTGCTCAGACAGTATACGAACAGGTGACGGGGATACCTCTAATAGAAGGATGCGACACGATTTTACTGCTAAATAGCGGCCGGCCGCCGTGGGGACGTTTTTGTACGACTTATATCTCGGCAACCACTGGGCTGATACACGTGCGGTTTTTTTGTGTGGGGTAGCTTTTTCCCTTCTTTCACATAGTGTGCTACTCTCGATGCATATGGGTGACCCCTAACGCACGTTCCACGTGCAAAGCCAAGAGGTGCCTGTTTTGTAATAAGCGCAATAGCTCGCGGTAATTACTGGGCCGATTGCGCTAAAACTTGGCATGGAGGTAGACACTTTCCAGGCGATGCATTTCCATGTGTCTTGGTAGGGGTGCAACTGCACGTGCGCACGTGCAGGGTGACGCTTCCAGATCTCGAGAACGGCTGGACCGATTGTGTTCAAATTTGGCATAACGCTTGATACCGATCAGTAGGTTGCAGTCATTTAGTATGTATTTCCATGTGCCACGATTGGGGTGCAACTGCACGTGCGCACGTGCAGGGTGACGCTTCCAGATCTCGAGAACGGCCGGGCCGATTGAGTTCAAATTTGGTACACCGCTAGAGACCGATTAGTAGGGTGCCGTGCGCAAGTCAGTTTGGACCCATCTTGCACGTGCGCACGTGCAGGGTGACGCTTCCAGATTTCAAGAACGGCTGGACCGATTGCACTCAAATTCGGCAAACATCTAGAGATCGATCAGTAGGGTGCCGTGCACAAGTCAGTTAGTATGTATTTCCATGTGTCACGGTTGAGATGCAACTGCACGTGCGCACGTGGAGGGGTCGTTTCAAGATCTTGAAAACGGCTGGGCCGATTGAGCTCGAATTTGGTACACCGCTAGGGACCGGCGAATAGGGTCCCATGCACAATGCAATTGGACACAGCTTGCACGTGCGCACGTGCAGGGTGACGCTTCCAGATCTCGAAAATGGCCGAGCCGATTACACTCAAATTTGGCACACCGCTATAGATCAGCGAGTAGGGTGCCGTGCACGTCAGTTTGTAACACACCGACTCCGGTCTGCACGTGCAAGGCTCATCCTCTCGTTTGGCGGCGGGCGTTTTTGCTGCGTTTACAAAGGTGCTTGCTCAAACAACCTGCGGTCCCGCGATGCGGAGCCCAGCATCGCAGATGCTGGTATTTGACATCGTACGCCAATATAAATAGCACCATCGTGTTCCTGAGCTCAAACTGCATTCAATAGACACCTTTTCCGTTGAATAATTATAACTTCAAAATTTGACCTTTTTTGACCTGAAAGTGACCTGACCTAAGCTAAATTCGACTCAAAATGACCTCGAATGACACAGACTACATCAAATTCGAAATCTTTGGCCTAAATGGACCATAAAACATGTGTCACGTGACCGACGCATGATATAATATTTTCGTGACCTGTGATGACCTGACCTTGACCTGAAAATCAAAGTACAAGTTTGGTACCCTCAGGGTATCTACAGCATCTATTCACGAGTGTGTGAACCAAAAATGAGCCTGATCTGACTTGTAAGACGGCGGCCAGAGCCCAAAACGTGAACAAGCCAAAATGCTAATAATTTTAATTTGACCTGACCTGTGACGTCAGTGACCTCGAGGTCAATGAAATTAGGTTTCGCTCGACAGTTTTTCCGGGGCTATCAGACGCCGTTTGAATTTTGACGATCGGCCCAGTAGTTTCGGAGTTAGGAGGGGGGGCTATGAATAGCCCCCCCCCCCCCCCCAGTAGGGCGTGTTATACGCAGACCCCAGTGGGGCGCGGGTTAACTATTCATGTAACATACTATTTACAACAAGCGTATGCCGCTAAAAAAATAAATATGCTTAGTCCGAAGCCACCATGCCCCAGTAGTGACTCGAGCCCTGTCCCGCCGTTTCAGTGTTGGTTTGTCGGGTCAGTGGTCTGGACTGCGGTGCCGCTACCTCCCCTCTGTGCTCTGTAGACGACCACCGGAGAGGGAGCCGGTCCCGTCACGGGTCCCGCGTCCCACCGACCTGTCATCAGATTTCGAACAGTGAGTGTCATTGGGGCGGTATTATAATCCACTTTGTGTTGTGTACACGCGTCATGAACTGTGCTTTTGTTCGCTAAAATAAACATGTTTCAATCGTTAACAGACCCGTTCCCGACCAGAATCCTCTGTTTGTTGTATTTTGTCCGCATAAGGCTAGTGGTACGCTGAGGTGTTATCCTTTTTCGCTAATCGATAATTCGTTATTTCAGGTTCTCCTCCAAGAGAGATGGTGCTACTGTTTCAACACACCACCGATGTATCCGCCAATGGAAGTCAGTTTATATCAGGTGAGTCTGTGCTGTAGAAGGAGCAGCACTGAATCTATGGCACCACGTCGAACCGTGCTGGTCTTCAACTATACAAATTCGTTTGTTTTATTGCCTCAGGTGCGGCTGGAAGCTGGTGAAGCTGCTTCATCACACCACCGGGGCCCACCACTGGACTGAACTGATAGGGTAGGTCATCTATCTTTACGATCAATTATACGGTAATCAATACTTGTGTTGCTGATACAGGGTGTTTCACAATTAACGTTACAAGATCAAAGCTCAATATCTCTGGGCATAATGGCTTTATTTCCGCCAAAATTGCACCATATGCACCCAAAACCACAGAGACCAACATCCTTAAGTCCTACTCGAAGTGGCCGCCTCCAGCCTTCACAGCGGCAGCCAACCGTCTCCTGAAGTCACGGACTGCGGCACGCACAACCGCGTCGGGGGATCTTCTGCCAGGCGCTGATCAGAGATCGCTTGAGATCGTCGATCTTCTTGTGCGGTTTGGAACAGGCTTCCTTCTCGAGCATGGACCACATCGTGTAATCCATCGGATTCAGATCTGGGGATGATGGGGGCCACTGGTCCTTGGTGCTGAAGCCTGGGCAGTTGTCTTCGCACCACTGTTGGGTGACGCGCGCGGTGTGGCTTGTTGCGCCGTCCTGCTGAAAAGTCCAGCCCTTGTCTCCGTACGTCTTCTTGGCCCACGGCTTCAGCGTCTGTTCAAGGATGGTCTCGATGTAGGTTTCTTTGCTTATTTTTACGCCCTCGGGCACAAAAACCAACGGCGACTTGCCGGCCTGGCTGACGGCCCCCCACACCATCACTGAAGCGGGTTTCTGAGTCCGGAAGACTCGGAAGTCCGGAAGACCCGGAAGGTCTGTGCCCCCTGGCGACCGACAGCTGTTGCGGAGTTTCATGCACTAGTGCCCCCGATCCGCATCGCGGCGGGCCGCAGGGGGCACGCGTTAATCCACCCACACATCCCAGCCGCCAGGTCGGCTCGCCGGCCGGCACGCAAGTCACCTTTCTGACACGAGGTAGGAAATGACGTCATTGCCATTGAAGCCTGTGCGTTGAAGACTTGAAATTCATACAGGAGGTGCGTAATAGATACCTGTTGACTACACCACGCAGCCATGTACAGCCGTCTTCAAACAGGTCCGCGAGCAACAAGCTTATCACACATGCTCTAATCCTGATATTCGCAGACTCGGACCTCATTTGGATCAGTCTTTCATCTGCTACCAGGCGCGTAACCACGAGTCTGAAGCTACTGGGGACCACCTGGAAGGCCGCGAAGACCAAATATTATATTTCAGGTGTGGGATGAGATACGTGGGAAGGGTGGAAAATTGTTAAGAATAAAATCTAACTTTAAAAAGATCTTAAGCCTCGCACTGGCAGCGCATTTTTCATAACGCGGCTTGGCAGGCAGGTCAAAGGTCAAATTTCCGGGAAAAGCTATAATCTTCCAAATTACTTAGCCAGTACCTATTGGCGAATCTATGAAAGATAGCCACATGAAACTCTCACGACCGTGTCTTTCAACGAATCAGCAACAAAATGATGTAAAGTTGATTGCATTTCAGTCATTACTGGCGTGACGTATTCCCCGGGAACACGAAAAGTCACGCCCGCTGCCGGCGAGGATGGTCGCCGGCGGAAGTTCATTCTAGGTAATTGACCTTGGTTGACCTTGTAAAGGTCAAGGAACAGTTTTGAAGGCATTTAGGGGAAACTGAACCACAAATTCGGGTTCAGGACCTCAAGAAACGCCACTAAACACGGCTCATATCACGGAGGTCAGTGTGCGAACATGCGAGGTCATTACATTGGTTGATCTTAGAAAGGTCAACATACAATGTGAAGATTCATTTCCAGTCAAATTCTGACAAATCACACGGAATAGTTTCGTTCTTGTCGATGAGATCACGTCCAGTTACGGTACGTACGATTTTGTCAAAAACGGTCAGAGGTGATACCTATTATGACGTCATAGCTCGGTGACCTGACATGACCCGGAACTGCTTTTTTACCAAAAGTTGAGCAAAAGATGTCCCAGAGCTGTCGAAAATTTCAGCACGATCCGACTGATAGCTTGGCGCGCATCGCAAAAAAAAAACTCGGAGGGGGGGGGGGGTCGCATCGAATCGACCCTCTCCCCTGCCAGGGCGAGGGTTAAAATGTGTGGCGGTGAGACGCGTTCAAAGCCAAAAAGTCCTTAGCCACCTCAGTGGGCTGCACCTGCGCGCGGTCACGGTGCACATGCATTATATAGCCACTCCGTCCAGACGCCTTTGGCTCAGTGTAGACCGCATCCATGTTTTCAGCCTACGCAAGGCACTGAAGCTTCGCTCTGCGGTAGCCGATGCTGCTGGCAACACCGTCAGCTGCCTCAGCAGCTGCTCGACTTGCATGGGAGGAGAGATCAGGCGTCATGACTCAGGCTTTGGAAGGCCTCCTTGGCGTGCTTGAGGCACGTGACCTGTCTTCCCGACAGGAACACGCGCACCTGACTGGACATGGACAAGTTGTCCACCTCGAGTTCCTCGGGCCACCATTCTAACGAACTGCGAACTTTGTCCAGGCTTGCTCGGTCTGTTGGGCCACTGAGTAGCTGTTCCAGCTTTTTGGCTATTTGAGCAAATTGAGGAGGTCGTCGGTTTTACTGGGGACGGTCCCCAGCAACCCAAAAGTTACTGGGGACCGGTCCCCAGTGTCCCCAGTGGTGGTTACGCGCCTGTCTGCTACACCCATTATCTGTCCAAAGGGCATTCAAAATGCAATTAACCAGGACCAGAATTATGTGCTCTTTCCAATGGTGTATAGTATTTTCAGAAAAACCACCTTTCAGTGCACCAAAATTGAGTGGGAACTCTTGTAACGGTAATTGTGAAACACCCTGTATATCTATTCTGGTATTACGATCAATCTATCGTAATACCAATGCAGAATAGATTTACAAATTGTGTTTATATTCTATATCTTTACCGCTTCGAAGGCATGCATATCAGACATAGTAAGGAAAATGCGATTCGATCGTCTAATCTTGTGTTCATGTGCCGAAAAAGGGACAACACCGATAGTGTTTGTTCGTTAAGTACGGTTAGTAAATATTGTCCACCGCTCCCAGCAAGTGACACGATTTTCTTCTGTCGTTTCAGAGGGTGCAGCGACGCTCGAGACCAATGATCTCTGGTCCGCCAGTCAGGAGACTCTGAACGGTAAGTGCGTGCTGAGCACTGGATTTGGGCTGCTAGGGATCAGTAGGTCACCGTTGTCAATTTGATTTTTGGTCACCCAAAGGCTGGAAGTAAATAAATTACCGCATGCATTGGTTGGAACTAGGGAATGTATCGATTGATGTTTTCGACTCAATCGATGTATTTTTATTTTTTAATAATCTGTCTTTATGCAGGCATTAGGCAACATGATAAGGCTTTTATAACATACGATTTATGTAAAATATGTAAGAAAGGAATTGTATCCAAAGTTAAGCTTACGTTTTTAGTCATGAATTTTCAGCATTTTGTTGATTTCTCAGTTCTCACTCAGGTAACGCTTTTCCAAACTGTCGAAATATGTAATGTAATCATTAAAAGTTTAGGAAGATGTAATGCTGCTCTTATTTATTTCTGGTTCGTGTTTTTCTTGCTGTCATCTTTGCTCTTTATATCGATGATGAAGTATAAACCTTTTTGCAAATAGTTTTACACAAGAAATCTCCCTTTTAGCGTCCATTGACGCCGTGCCACCTCTCCCCGACAGGTGCAGCAGTACAGGAGGGAGTGTGGCGCCGGTATACAGCTGACACCAGACGTCCGTCCATTGGCCAGTCACCACGGAACCAGCGAGATTAGGAATCACATTTGGACGAAAAGATAAGTTTTAAAACTTTAAATACTCATATGATGTGAAATAAATGAAAATGTACCGTGAACTTTCGATAATTACGACATTGCTTTCGCTTTTCAGTCCACATTCAATCAAACCTTCAAATTCTTTTTATTTGTGTTCTCATTTCATGCTATAATTATATTCGTGTTCCTTGCTGTTTTTTTCATCCATTAACTCTTTTGTACTGTTATTTCAGGTTCACCTCAGCAGAGAGATGGCGCCACTGCTTTGGTGCACCACCGCCACAAGCTTAATTCAAAAAAGATAAGTTTACTGGAACTATTTTTATTTGAAATGAATGTAATGTGACAAATTAGCGCACATTTTGTGCGAAATAGATATTTATTGCTTTGTACTTTTATTTCAGGTTCACTCAAAACCACTGGTTCACCGATGGTGGCCCTGCTCCAACACACCACCGGGACCCGCCACAGGAGTCGGCTTACCAGGTGGGTCGGTGCACCGTAGGGCACTGTATTTCTCCATCGTGTTTGTATGTTCCCTCTCCGCTCTTCTCCTACACCGTCTCCGCGGTACCGCGCCTGGCGCCGCCCCTGCCTGACCTGACCTGACCTGAGGCCGGGGCCGGTCGTAGGGACCAGCTACATTCCCCGAGTGGTGCTCCGACCGTGCACATCTGCTTAAACCGTCACTGACCATGCAAAGGAAACCGATAGGAGCATTACGCTATCGAGATACCAATGCAGACTGATATTATTGCGCTGCGGCTGGAGAGTCCACACTGAACACCCTCCGAAATCGAATACCTATTGGGATATTTTCTATGACGCTACTGCACGGCAGAAGGCCATCTCGAGTTTCCCTACCTTCAGTTAACTGCAGTGGTATGATTTTGAATTTTATCGGGCGTTTGATAAACCGAGAACATTTGACGAGCTAAAAATGATTTGGTTGACTTTGGAGTAACGAAAATAGCTCAGGCTAGTCGAAAGTTAATGTCTCGAAAAAAACTACGGTATGATATCGCTTTATTTCTGGGATTCACTTACCTATTTTGATCGAGCTCAGACTTTTTAAAATAGCTGCCGTTCAAGTATTTCGTGAGACGTGAGAGGACATAGCAAGTATCTACTATCTGCTATCTGACAACTGAATGAGCTTTCATCTAAATGCCGCCAACAAAGTGGAAGAGGAGTCGTTTAAAGTCTCCCATAGTATCTCAGGAATTAAGTATTTTTCCGGCGCTTAGTTCCGTGTCAGAAACTGTAACTAAGTCAAACGCTTAAAAGCTTCAAAGACACGAAAATACTTCTTTATTCAGGAGATTTAGTTTTTTTTTAGGTCATGTGAATGTTTCTTGGTCCAGGTCAAATGTAGAAGTTGAGCATAATATTCATATTTAGGTCTCTAGTGAACGCAGCGCCGAAGATATTGAGTCCATTTTGTTTTAAGTGAGTGATGGCAAAAACTAATACCTTGAATACTTGACGTCTTTAATAGTTTTTACTGTATGCCTGGCCCATCCAAATACTACTTTGTCCTAAAATACGTCTGTCACGGAGTCAACTAATGTGTCCTCATTTTTGCTAGTTGCGTGTAGAGACATAAAAAATCTACCATAACTAAACAATAAACCAAACACAACACAATTTTACAGAAAATACATCTGTGGGATAGGCTTACTGGTGTAGAAGAACATAAACAAAATTTCAAGATGGTTGCTGCATTAGTTAGTTTAGAGTTATCCTGACAATTTGACTGGGGATGTTTAACGCCCTCTTCTTTCTGTGGTGGGATTTGTATGTTAAGCTAAGACTAAGTGGCAAATTTTGAGTCATGGCTCAAGTGACGCAGGTTTAAACTTCTGAAATCGAATCAAGGCATATTTTAAGGCACTTACGGTGTTCCATTTAGGAGCGCAGCCCCCTCTTCCTTGGACGAATCACCTGCATATTTGATCGACTAGCAGTGGCGGATCCAGGGGGGGGGGCTGCGGGGGCTGGCAGCCCCCACCCAAGGAAAACTGGCGCCACTGCGCCGAAGGCGCAGTGGCGCCAATTTTCAATTCGCAACTCATCGGAGTGCCGCATACTAGGACTAGGATGCAAAAATCAGTCGAATAACGTCGTTTCAGTACGCTCCGCACCGATATTTCCAATCGTGTGGTGTCACTGTACATACTGATCCTGGGCGCCTCTTGTCAGGGCCACTGGGCGCCAATATTTCAGCGCCAATACGATGCGACTATGGCGCCCATCCGGGGCGTGGCGCCCAATTATGACCTGCAGCCCCTCCCCAGTGAAAATCCTGGATCCGCCACTGTCGACTAGATCCCTGCCCTGTATCTGCCCTGTATCTGCCCTGTATCCCGTCCTGCCCTGCCCTGTATCCCGTCCTGTGCCCTGCCCTGTGGACCGTTCTGCACCTTGTAGCGTACCAACTACCCAGTGCCCTGGGTCCTTCTCTCTGCCCTGATCTGTGCCCTGCCCTGGGCCCTTCTCTCTGCCCTGATCTGTGCCCTGCCCTGGGTCCTCTCCAGTCCCATGCCTTTCACTCTGCTCTGCTATTTCCTGTGTAACGCCGTCCTATGCCTTGTCTTGTCGTGTGCCCTGCTCTTCCTATTCCTTGTCCTTAGCCCTGCTGTCCGGTGTCCTGTATTGGTCTGTGCAATGTGTATTGTCCTTTGTGTCTCGTCCTGTCATTTGTCCAGCACTTTATTTGCATACCAGCTCGCATATCTTGCCCCTGCTTTCCTTCCATGGTCCCTGCCCTGTTGTTCTCGGTCCATTGTCCTGTCCTGCTAAGTTTCCCGTATAATAACAATTTAATGTCTCCTGGCTTCTCTCCCATGTGCGCTGCTGCCTCCCCACAATATGCCATGCCATTTCGTTACAGGTGATATTCCCTTGCATCAGTCTGCCATTTCCTGGCATCTATTCTCTATCTCTCTCCCCTGTCCGTGTATAGTCGACTACAGAATGATGTACCACTTTTCGCAGGCAATTATTTGCCTGGAGTGGTAGGCTGTGCCGCATCACACGGGCTGAGTTCACAAATTATAGCTTTGTCCCAATGCTCACAATCGACACGCTTAATTGCGTGATAAACGGCACAACTTAGCGCTCCGGTCAACTGATAGCTTCTGAGGAGTGGAACATCATTCTGTAGTCGACTTTACAGTCCTTCGCTGGCTATTGGCCAACCCAACACTGTTCCGCTAGGTTCCTGTCCCTGACCTTGTCCGACCCTTGCCACTGCCTCTGTCCTTTCCTTCTCCAGGCCATGCGCTGCATTCCTTACCGACGGGATTTCAAAAAGTATTGCCCTGAATGAAATTCGATGATTGAAAGCTTCCTTATGTCATCCGACGCATTTTTTAGTTAGTGAGGGACGAGGGTTGTGACAGGTTACGATCAAGTTAAAAGTTCGAATTTTTCATTCGGTAAATATCAACAGTAACATGTCTTTTTCAATGTCATTTGAGCTCATAATTCCAATTGAGCCATATTTGCTACATGTTTTAGAGTTACATTTACATTTAATGCCTTTTTGTGACATGACATGCATATCACTTAGGTACATTAACATTGACTGCACTTATATAGTTAGGTAAATGCGTAGATATATTTTATATATTTCAATGTAAGCGGAAAAATATAATGCAGTCTTGCTTCTTACCCGTGTCATACCATGCTCCAACTCAAAACGATATACCTACCTGTGACAGTAGTGGCAGTACAACATAACGCCGCATCGAAATCGCCCTGACCTGACATCTTTCATTTTTTCCATAGCATTTCCGAGTAGATTTCAGTAAGATGAAACACGGTGTTGTTAAAACATTGGCATGTTATCTTTGTGTTAACCCGCGCCCCACTGGGGTCTGTGTATAACACGCCCTACTGGGGGGGGGGGGGGGGCTATTCATAGCTATTCATTAAACCTAACTCCGAAACTACTGGGCCGATCGTCAAAATTCAAACGGTGTCTGATAGCCCCGGAAAAACTGTCGAAGGGAACCTAATTTCATTGACCTCGAGGTCACCGATGACGTCACATGTCAGGTCAAATTAAAAATTATTGGCATTTTGGCTTGTTCACGATTTGGGCTCTGGCCGCCGTCTTACAAGTCAGATCAGGCTCATTTTTGGTTCACACACTCGTGAACAGATTCTCTAGATACTCTGAGGGTACCAAACTTGTACTTTGATTTTCAGGTCAAGGTCAGGTCATCACAGGTCACGAAAATATTATATCATCCGTCGGTCACGTGACACATGTTTTATGGTCCATTTAGGCCAAAGATTTCGAATTTGATGTCGTCTGTGTCATTCGAGGTCATTTTGAGTCGAATTTAGCTTAGGTCAGGTCACTTTCAGGTCAAAAAAGGTCACATTTTGAAGTTATAATTTTTCAACAGAAAAGGTGTCTATTGGATGCAGTTTGAGCTGAGGAACACAATGGTGCTATTTATATTGGCGTACGATGTCAAATACGTGCCGAAAAATTGATTAGAAAAATTAATAATTGTGATTTTTTGCAATAATGCGTATAACTTGGCAATTTTTTTTAAGATATTTAGCTAAAACTTGCTAGTTAGTCATAATAACGCGTTCTATCACATACTAGGTCGTTCAATAAGTAAGGTAAAATGTGCTATAGCTCATTAACCTTAACAAGTTAAACAAAATAAAATATGTCATCTGAATCTACGAAAAATTTGCTACACAACGTATCCAACCGTTTTTAGGAGTTTGAAAAATTGTTCGAACACGGTCGGCATGAAAACATTGATGCAGCACCGTTCCGTTTGGGAAGTGCCTTTTTGTCAGGTGAGCCTCGAGTTCATCTCAAAACCGGCGTCGGTAGCAAATTGTACCCTGATGACGCCATATGGCCATTAACAATGCTTAGTGGTGGGCAGTGGGTAGTGATACGGCAGTGTAAGAGACAAAATTCTACGGCAGGCAGACCTATGCTTGCAGTACCCTCTGGATCTGGCACCATCCGTGAAATCAGCGAGGTGATGATGGAGACCCAAAGCATTCGCTTGACTGACTTCATTTACGGAGTGAAGTGTTCTGTCGAATCAGCTTCAGGCATCATCAGATACGTTAAATATTTTCAAGGTCTGCCTGAGATGGATACCAAAAGAGTTCACTCAACAACAGAAGGATGCCCGACTAGGCACCAGTGCGGGTGTGGCTTTGCTCTTTCAGTACAGGAATGCTGGAGTATAGCCCTGATCTGGCGCCGTCCAGCTTCAATCTGTTCGGATCGCCGGAAGACGTTCTGTTTCCGGGAATAGCTTTTTACGGATGAGGCAATCAAGAAAATAAAAAGACATGGTAAAAAACATCAATAAGGAGTTTTCCGAGCGGGTTTTCAGTGTTTGGTGGAGTGCTGATATAAGCACGTGCGCCTGAACGGTGATTGGAAGTAGGTGCGAGTTCTGAAGGCTGGGGTGGTTGACCGATGGGACCTGCTACCAAATGCTTATAGCCATTTTGAAGACAATATTTCAATTAACATATGTTGCAAGTTTCATGACGTTACACCAAAGGTGGACTGAAATAAATGCGATTTTACCTTACTTGTTGAACGACCTAGTATATTCCGGTTTTTTCGAAAAGTCAAAAACTTTTTGAAAAAAGTAAAAATGCAAGTTTTGAGTTTTATTATATGAAATTTTCAAAATTTTCAAAATTTTGAAAATCCGAGATAGCAGTTTGATAGCGCAGTCTAATCTGAGTCCTCTCATGCAAAGAAAATGGATCTAGCTTAAAAACTGAGCCCTTGGGAGCGATTGCCGTGGTTCAATGTTTTGCGTCGAAATCGGCCGAACATGACGTCACTCTGACGTCATTTCCGGCCGACCTATGGTAGCTACGAAGTTAAAATTTTGACACAAGGTGTCAAATTGATGCAGCCGAAGGTACTGAAAGTTTGGCGTCGATACGTCAAGCGGTTTGGAAGTTATTGCAGAAAAACGGGAGGGGGGCTATAAATAGCCCCCCCCAGTGGGGCGTGGGTTAAAAGTTTTTACCATTTTCTACAAAAGTTCCGTCTTGTCCGCTTTGTCTGTTCTTGTCCGTCTCTGTCTGTCTGTCTACCTTTCTTTCTCTCGTGCTCTTTTCCTCTGGCCCTCGCTCTCTTCTTCTCACGCCTTCTTTCTCTCGTGCTCGCCCTCCTCTCTCTCTCTCTCTCTCTCTCTCTCTCTCTCTCTCTCTCTCTCTCTCTCTCTCTCTCTCTCTCTCTCTCTCTCTCTCTCTCTCTCTCTCTCTCTCTCTCTCTCTCTCTCTGTCTCTCTCTGTCTCTCTCTGTCTCTCTCTGTCTCTCTCTGTCTCTCTGTCTCTCTCTGTCTCTCTCTGTCTCTCTCTGTCTCTCTCTGTCTCTCTCTGTCTCTCTCTGTCTCTCTCTGTCTCTCTCTGTCTGTCTGTCTGTCTCTGTCTCTGTCTCTGTCTCTGTCTCTGTCTCTGTCTCTGTCTCTGTCTCTGTCTCTGTCTCTGTCTCTGTCTCTGTCTCTGTCTCTGTCTCTGTCTCTGTCTCTGTCTCTGTCTCTCTCTCTCTCTCTCTCTCTCTCTCTCTCTCTCTCTCTCTCTCTCTCTCTCTCTCTCTCTCTCTCCTTCCATTTAGACGGGATATCACTTATCGAACACATTATAGTTCATTTATAATGCGTATTAATTAACTGAATGATTCAACCACATTTTGTTACTGCTGGGCCCCGTACAGCCTAACAATGTTTTGACATTCCGTGTCGTCTGTAAGTGCGAGGTGCTAAATAGGTCCCACACGTCAGGTCCCATTACTGATTGTCGTGTCACTGCTAGCCACGTTTTAAATCACTCGAAATATTAATAACCACCTTTCAACGAGCTCACCCATGCCGTTTGAGTGAGCACAGCTAATATCTCTAAGAAAATTGAACTAAATGTCTCTTGAAATAAAAAGGAAGGAGGAGAGGAGATTGAAGCCTTGAGGATAAGCATCACAAACCGGGATTCGTGATGAAATGAACATTTAGATAAAAAGCAAAAAGATGATGACGAAGAAAGGTACGAGGATTATGCTGCACGGGAAACCATTTCTGATTTATATATGAAATCAGATGTGGGAATCGAACCCACCTCCTGTGTATGCTTAATCCTCGATAAGTTAGGGAATAGGTATTTGCACTTAAAATCACTAGCTGAACGCCCACTCCATAAACTACCGTGTCAATTCACCTAAAAATTCTACTGGGCCTGCCCTCTACGTTCTGACTGAAAATGTGTAATTTACCACCGTAGGCTATCCACTAGTTATTGTGAAAGTAGTTTTCCGATTCTGCTTAGCGAGATGCATGAGGACTCTGGGGTCAAAATTGTTTTTGAACAATAAAACAATTTTGACCAATTTTTAAACAAGTAAGCTATTGCCGAGTTAGCGAACGTTTTTAAGTTTAAAACCAGAAACGAACTGTCCTCAAATGTCTCGTGGAGTGGGTGAGTGCGCGTAGTGTCTACGCCTTGTGTGATTGTCAGCTGTCTGGGGCCCGTGACCGTCCCTCCCTGCGTCATATTTCGGCTGCCATTTCTTCACATTTTGGTGGCACAGCTCATATCCATGCCGCTGATCCAATTGAATACGAGGCCCGTATTCAAGTGGGTACACGGCATGAGTATGAACTGTGCTACCAAAATTTGGAGAGATGCAGCCGAAATAAATATATGATTGTGGTGTGCGC
>NW_024883528.1:0-73126 GCF_019059575.1 Amphibalanus amphitrite | reverse complement strand
CCGTACGTCGGTCCCGCATCCATTATTCATTAGGTGTTTTTGTCAGCCCGAGAAGCCGTCAATGCAGCCGGCGGAGGGCTACTCGGTCGTCAAACGACACTGTAAGAGCTTCGAATGTCCCGTTAGAATGTGAAATCAGAGCATTTCCTTCCATATCCCACATAAGGTCCGGATCGCTGGTGGACAAGACGAGACCAGTAGGCAAATTTACGATCACCCAGAGAAAAAAATATTCTTGTAAAAATCAAGTACTTCTTTGGTATCATGACCTTTCCTCCTTTCAAAAAAGATGCTGAGCCAAGATTATATTATTTTAGCGTTTTCAAATATATCGGCCACAAGCCTTCATCAGTGAAATATCCAAAAAGAACACTTTAGCATCATCACTTTAGCAAATTCTTTTTGGATATTTCACTCACTGATGAAGGCCTGTGGCCGATATATTTGAAAACACTAAAACAATATAATTTTGGCTCAGCATATTTCTGGAAAGGAGGAAAGGTCATGATAACAAAGAAGCAGGTAGGTACTAAGTTGATTTGTACATTAGTAATGATCAAGCACTAAAACAGATACAACTCACGGAGAAAAAAATATTCTTCATTTTTTTTCCATATTTCATCAACAGTTCTCCATTGCGTATTTAGTTTCCAAAATATTGAATTATCCCATATCTGAAATGACCTTTCATCACATACGCTCTGACCAGGGCTGACAAAGCATGGTCGGTTTACATATTGTGTGTCCACCTGACGTCAACGTTACACCCTCTATGACTAGTCGGAGGGGCGGGGGCGAGGTCGGCCGTTCCTGGCAAATATTTACACCGTCGCCAGCAAATAGACTGCGAGGAGGCCCGTTATTACACCGCCCCGAGCGCGGCCAGGCAAGGACCCATGGATACGCCGTACCGATGACCTGGCGGCGTCGATCTCGGCTAATAATAGGTGTCACAGCGCGCCCCGCGCCCGTCGGCGGGCGTTAGATCGCCGGGCGGCTTCGGGAGAGGTCGACCCACACCCCTGGCCGACCGACTGTCATCATACGTCATGAGGGCGGCCGAGTCACGGCAACCAGACCTTTTTCTCGGATTAGCCGAGTGAATAAATGAGCTGAGTGTTGGATAGCGGACTGAGGGAGGACGGAGGTGGAACAGGGAGGAGAGGGGGTGAGGAGCTGGGCCACGTATGAACGCATCGACCGCCGCCGGTGTCGTCACCATCGCTCCGTGTGGCTGCGGGGCGCAGTGAATGCGCCACACGCGAATACAGGCCGGCGATGACTCACGGACCTGGCTGCGCCGCCACTGCGCCGTCACAACATTGGCCGCAGCGGCTGGCCGACGAATCGCTACCATCGCCGCTATCAGCCGCGTGTTGTTTTTGTGGCCATCGCGGTGCCGCCGCCGCCGCCGGCGACTCGTTATCTGACCGGCCGTTACCGCCCACCATAGGTCAACACTGCCGGCCGGACGGCAAAACTTACCTGACATCGGTCAACACACGGCGGAGCAGGAGGAGCTACCAGGCAGGAAGACCATTCACTCAACGACCAGCAGGCAGACAACGAAACACCGTCACATAACAACAAAGGATGCCGTCTCGACGCAAAAATAAATATTGATATTTGATTCAATCGTCCGGCATAAAGTCTAGCCAACTACCACCTTCCCACTGCTGGGGGATCGTCTTACTCGATAAATCTCAGTTAGTGTGCAGGTAATAATCATCCGAGCCTTATAACGCAGTCGGGGCGTGTGGTTCTGTTCCGGCCGGCGCACAGCCGCTAATGTTACGAACAATGGCCTCTCACAGGGCGGCCAGCGGCGCGGCAAACCCAGCCCAATAGCTAATGGATAGACAAATCTACAGCCCCCCCCCCCCCCCCCGAAAACAGCCATAGCTTGTGGCCGTGTTGACGTTATCAGTGAATAGCACAGTTCCAGGCGCTCGGAACACGGGCAGACTCTGTACGCGATGACCTTTGGCTGCAGCCTTCCAAACAAACACAGTCACATTGCTATTGTCATGTGTTTCGTGAACTTCACGGATTACAGGAGCAGCTCCGTGAATTTTCCATTGTGTATTATCACGTGATTACTGTAACACGACGTTGTGCCGACAGAGCTAGCAGGCTTTCTTCTCTGTTTGTCACTGAACCCGCTGGACCTGGCCAATTATCATTACGATCTCGATGCATAACCTTCGCCATGAGCGAGCCCTGGAATTTCTTCATAGGCAGGTCTGAGGTCGTAATAAAATTAGCTAAAGAACAATTCGCTGAAGTTCAGTGTCCTGAAGTTCAGCAGCTGACGCCAAACTTCCACTGGGCACATCGCCTACCCAACACGATTCCGATAAATGCCATTCCCGAATGAGAAGTCGATTCGAAATGCGAGACACGAAAAGGAAACGGCCGACTTCAAGTGCCGCAGCGGACGCATGGTTAGTTATTGCCATCGCGGGACCACTCACCCGATGAAACGGCTATCATACTTATCGAGCCGGTTGGCTCTAACGGCTATACGCCGAAGGCAATGAATATATTCGACATCGGCTCAGGGTAGGTTCAATCGTCTGTGGGGCTACAACGATGCTGAGTAGGCACACTTTGCCTTTAAAACGGCCGTTCCTGTGCGTTCGGTGTGAGTTCCGAACGCGGGAAAAGGTCAGTGGGAGGGGGGGGGACGTTTCCAAGAATATTTGCTGAATATGTGATAAAACACCTCTCGAGTATGCTGGAGGAAATGATGATCACTGGTATCCCATTGCGCGCTTCGAAAACATCGCATCGAAATGCTTTCTCACCGTGAGAATGCGACAGAAACAAAAAGCTTATTCCGACGTGGCCTTTATTTTCAAATAGGTATATGTTTTGTTAACACGTAATTGACCTTTGGTCCTTTATTCTACTTAATCTTACTTACTAATTTTACTTAATTATTAATAATGATTTATATGTTGTGGTTTAATGAAAATCATGCCGCATCGCAAGATATGCAATAATGAAGGACCATTTCCCTTAGGTTCTGGCATCCATTTGCCCATTTGGATAAAACATGGAGTCGTAAAGCGCGGTGATTACGATGAGGCCAGCAATTCGCGGCAGTTGATGCGTGTAGTCAACGAAACTTCAGCAGCGCCGTGCTCTGAACTTTGAAACTTTTGTTCTAGGTCAGGTTCGTGATGACTTATGACGCTCCCATTCTAGTTACGGGACCTTTTTCTGTACTTACACTAGGAAAGTTTCTCTTTCTTGAGCTGGCATTTGGCCCGCAGTCCACTCCACTGTGCTATTTCCACTGCTACTTCATCTGTTCCGCTACTGTTTCTTTCAGTTTCCGGCAACACGTCGTCGGTCCAGGGCAGTCCAGCTTCAGCTCCCTCCCTCCCTCCTCCCCCATTTCCTCCCCCTCCCTCCTCCCCATTATGCCTGTCATCCCCTCCCTTCCTCCATGTGACCCCTGCCATCCCTCCCTGATCCCTCCATCCCTCCCCCATGACCTGTCACCCCCTCCCTCCCACCCATGATGCCTGTCATTCATCCCTCCCTCCTCCTGAATGACCCCTGTCATCCCTTCCTCCCAATGACCAGTCATACTCTCCCTCCCTCCCTCCCTCCCTCCCTCCCCATGACCTGTCACTCCCTCTCTCCCACCTCCCAGCGACCCCTGTCACCCCGTCTGTCTCTCTCTCTCTGTCGCCGCCGGCGCTGTTGGGTCTCGGGTGACCGGAACGCCCGCCTCGGATCAGTTCCGTCCGCCGCGCGACGGCCGACCGCCTCGTTAGCGCAGCGCGCTCTCTGCTCGGCTCGGCTGCTGCGACGAAGGCGGCGCGGCCGAGCCAGAGGCGGCGCGGCGGAGGCGATTGATGATTGTCGCCCAGCTGGAGGGCGCGGCCAGCGGAACGGAGTCGGAGGAGAGTCGTTTGGTCGCTCGTCAGTGCCGCCGGAAGGGACGGGCCGGTTGTTAGGTCGACTGGCACGCTTCAGCGCCGATGGAACGAGAAAAGGCGAAGGCTCCTCACCAGCGGCGCCGAGAGAAAACGGCCCAGTCTGCTCAGCAGCAGCGCCGAGACAGGACGGCCAAGTCTGCTCAGCAGCTGGAGAAGGAATGAAGTCCCTTCGGCGGTCAGGTGGAGAAGACATACGTACTCGCGGAGAAACGGAGAGCGGCGACGGGCGAATAGACCGATTTTCTTTTACACAGGTATAGGTACGGACTATGCAAGATCCAACCATAGGCGGCGGAACGGGGGGGGGGGGGGGTTATCGGGGCACCGTGCCCCCCTTGATTTTGGAATTTTAACATCAGCCCTATGGGCGTTGCACGGAAAGAATAGGACCAAAAGTCACCAGTGCTCCCTCCCCTTAATTCAAGGTGTTCCGCCGCTACTGGATCCAACGACCAAACCTATAGCAACCTACATATAGTCTATGTTTGATTAAACGCCCCAGTACTTGCGTGCCTTACAATGTTTTCTAATTAACACAGTGTTCAAACATTTTTTCTTAAAGAACACAGCGTTATCAAATAAAGTGTGTGTAACAGGGCAGAGACGAGCGTGGAATTACCTGGTAGAAGGAACGCCACCATAAACACCAGCGCTGCAGCCGGCGCCGGCACACAGTCCGCCGGGAGCCCTGCAACAAAGAACAGAATTTGTCAGACAAATTGTACATTACGACCGTCTATCTAGAGCACCCGCGCCGACACATATTGCAGTTCAATATCGGCACAGCATTGTATTTTGTCAGGCGTCTGGCGAGCACCTGGCTTCAGGGAATTTGTTTTATGTTAGCCACCTATATTGCAGCTCTCGGTATTTTCACTAAAAATATTAAATGTCCATCACCGTATGACACATAATTGCCTGATTTACCCAGCAAGCTAATGTAACGTTTTGCGGTATAATTGTTTGTCTAAATCACCGCGTTCGCCTGTCGACACGAGCAGTCGTCTATTGAAGGTAGGCCATATGGCTGCACTGGCGTATCCGCGCCACTATCTTGTCTCGCTGCCTGGGCAGATAGGCCCCGTATTGGCGGCGCCGCTGTGTGCCATCCGATCTGACGCGCGGCGCGGAGTGCGGCAGTGCCAATTAGCACCTCCGATCACCCGACACCGGCGCCGAGCAGCGCGGGCCGATCATTATCCGCCAGAAATGCAGCCGGCAGTCGAACCGGCGCGACGGAAACCGTCACTGCTCGCTGCAGAATTAATAACTGCCGCGCAGAGCTGCCGTCTCGCTCCGGCACACCGGTACAGGCTGCCGGCGATCAAAACTGCCACAGATCTAGGAAGCCGTCATTGCTTGAATTACACAGCAATAAACGTCTAAGGGAAGCAATGACGGCTTTTTCAAAAGGAGAGTTTCGGGAATCATGCCTTTTTTACTACAAACCAGGCAGCTAGAGGTCATTATCAATTACCATTGTTTTTATGTTGCTGCAATAATAAGAATCCCACATTAACCCTCGCCGGACCTATTGGTTTTCTACATACGCGCCGGCCAAGGGGGGGGGGGCGGGTACGACCCCCCCCTCGCCGTTTCGCCCCTGGTGGAGCTAGCGCGTCGCGGAAAAAACGAGCGTGTGCGCCGTTACGAGACGCAGAGATTGGTACCCGATTTTAAGGTCCTAGGTCAACCGGTGACCTTTGAGGTCAGGTCAAGTGCCCCAAGGTAGGTTCAGTTTTTGGTGAATAACTTCGCAAAAAACGGCCGCAGAGCGCCGATTTTGGCAGCATCGTGTTCGTCTCGATCAGGCGCGTCGAATGATATACTTTTTGTCCGGGTCAGGTCAACTTGGGGTGTTGACCTCAGGTCAAGGTCAGATCAGCACCCCCAGGTCACGAAGCTGGTCGAAAGAGGTCATGTCGCATATCATTCGATTCGGCAGGTCTTCCTGAGTCCATTGGTGGCTTTCCCGACTCGCTAGCTCAATTTGATCAAGAGTTATTGACGAAAAACTAATATGACCTTGATGACGTCATAAATGACGTCACGTAAGGTCAACATTGCAAAAGTGACGCATCTAACCTTGCAAGGAGTGCATAAAATCACGATTCTGTGTGCTTGAGATAGTTGGAGATCGTTCCCGGCGCCAGAATAGCAGTTTTCATTTTTCCCCATTGACTTATAATGGTGAGGTCACGAAAATGACCTGACCTCATATGACCTTTAGGAAAAATCCGAGATATACAAGTTGTGGGACTCATAATGGATACTAGATCCTGCAAGTTTCATTTCCCTGTGACATCTCCTCTGGCAGTGAGGGCGTTGCGAAGTTGCGACATCTGAAGACCGTGCAGAGGTTCACTTATGACGTCATAGGTCAGTGACCTGACCTGACCCAAAAATGCGGTTGGTGTCAAAAGATGCGGCTTGGATCAAAGGTCAGGTATGCCAAGTTTCAGCTCTCTATCGCCAGCGTGTTTGGAGCTATCGCGAAAAAAACCCTATGGGGGGGCGGCACCCGCCCCTCCCCCTCGGCCGGCGAGGGTTAATTCTCAAAATTTGCTTTGCTGCTATTTTTTAGACATTTGGGTGTAGGTAGTTAGTCAGAGACGGATCCAGCTCAGAGTTTTTTTTTGGGGGGGGGGGGCAAACCATAACAATTTATCGATTCTTTCCATGCATCGTCCATTGGCGTAATGTTAAAATTATGCCGTTGGGGGGGGGGGGCAAATGCCCATTTTGCCCCTCCCCCTGGATCCGCCACTGTACTTCGTTCATGAAATGCTTATGGTGAAAAGTATCGATGACTGATGACAATGTGTTGATATACCTACTGTAGTGTCTGAGTGTATTAAGTGCCGTGCCGGCCTGTCCGCACTGTAGCGAGTGGCGCCCCGCCCTCCTCTGTGATCACGTGATCTTGTGACCGCCGACCAATTCCTGGCCGGCTGGGTCAGTCGGTGCCGGGCAGCCAGCCAATACAGGCCTATCGAGGACGCGGACTTTACAGTGGCGACGAGGCAACCACTCACAGGCGGCGATGACCAACGAGAGCAAGGTGACCAGCCCTCCTGGAATGTCGGCTATTGGCATCGGTGAATACCAGGCGAGTACAGATTGGCAAGAATATGTCGAAAGATTTGAATTTTCTTGTTTTGCACAAGGTATCACTGAGGATGAGCGCAAAAAAGCCTTATTACTTGCATCTGTTGGCCAAGAAACTTATACGAGTATCAAGTCAGTTTTGTCACCGGCATCACCTGTTGGACTTCCATATGTGGAGTTGTTGGAGCGAGTGGGTCGGCATTTAGCACCCAAGCAATCAGTGATACTCAGCCGGTTTAAGTTCAATCAGTGCATTCAGGAACCTCATCAGTCAGCTGCTGATTACGTCGCTAACCTCAAGAGATTGGCCGAAAAATGTGATTTTGGTCAGACTTTGGACAGCATGCTTCGTGACAGACTTGTGTGCGGGGTCAAAGACTCCGTGTTGCAGAAGCGGCTTCTGGCGGAGGAGGACTCCCTGACGTTCGTCATGGCCGAGAGGTTGGCGCTGGCGGCGGAGTCGGTCACCAGAGACGTGGGTCAGCTCGCGGCGGGCCGTGCCGTCGGTTCGCTGGAATCTGAAGCGGTACACCGCGCCGATCAGCTGATTTCTGACCGGCAGCGCGCCGGTTCCGTGACCGGGTCAAGGTCAGTGGGTCGCGGTCGAGCCGCGGCGGCCGCCGGGTCGCGGCAGGCTGGCCGGCCGGGGCGGGGGACCGGTGACCGACCGGGAGGGTCCGAAGCAGCCGACATGAGGCGGCGTCAGGACTGCTATCGATGTGGTGGTATGCATAACCCACGGAACTGTCGATTCCGCGACTATCACTGTCATAGCTGCGGTGAGCTGGGGCACCTGAAACGCAAGTGTGTTCGAAGTGTCCATGCTGTAACCGACCCTCCTGCAGTTCAGAATGATGACAGTCAGAGTGAGTCAGATGTTTGCAGTATCTACTCTGTTGGCCGCCCCAAGTGTCCCCCGATCACCGTCGAGGTACTGGTTTTCGGTGTCCCTGTGCGGTTTGAAGTTGACACCGGGGCTGCTAGCACTCTGATGACCGCCGAAACGTTCCGGAATGTGTCGGACAACGGGGGGCATGGCGGGCTGACGCTCTCCAGGTCAGAGGCGAGGCTGCGCTCGTATACGGGAAACGCCATCCCTGTCATCGGTGAGTTCAGCGCCGTTGTGAGGTACGAAAGCCAGCATCTGGACCTGCCCGTTCTGGTCGTCGAGTCACACGGGCCGAATCTGCTGGGCCGTGATTGGTTGGCGACACTGAAGCTTGACTGGTGCGGCATCAAACAGGTGAGAAACCTGGGTGAGTCACCTGGCGATGTAGTAGGCAAGCTGAAGGCCAAGTACAATGATGTGTTTTCAAAGGAGCTGGGATGTTTCAAGGATGTCGAAATTTCTTTTGACGTTGACCAGACTGTGTCGCCCCGGTTCATGAAAGCACGACACCTACCCTATGCTTACAGGCGCCGGGTGGAGGAGCAGCTTCAGGCGGAGGTGGAAGCCGGTGTCCTAGAGCCGGTGAAGTCGTCAGACTGGGCCTGCCAGATCGTTCCAGTCTTGAAGCCGGACGGTAAAATTCGCATTTGTGGCAACTTTAAACAGACGGCCAATCGGGCCATCCGTGTCGATAGATACCCATTACCTCGAGTTCAAGATCTGTTCGCACAAATGTCTGGGGGAAGAGTTTTTGCCAAGTTTGATTTGTCCCGTGCCTACCAGCAGCTCACTGTGTCCGAAAAGCAGAGATATCTGCTAACCATTAACACGCCAAAAGGCCTGTACCGCTACAAACGTGTACCGTTCGGGATAAATGCAGCCGTGGGACTCTTCCAGAGGGAGATGGAGAAGCTGCTGGCCGGTCTGCAGAATGTGTTCGTCTTCCTGGACGACGTGCTCGTCTCTGGGTGCGACGAAGTGGAGCTGCTGAAGACTGTGGAGGAGGTGCTGCGGCGTTTCCAGGACGCTGGCGTCAAGGTGAGAGAGGACAAGTGTAGCTTCTTCGTGCCATCAGTAGAATATCTGGGACACGTGATTAGCAAAGATGGTGTTCGGCCAACCCAGGCCAAGCTCGATGCCATTTTCGGTGTCCCGACGCCAAAGAACGCAAAAGAGCTGCAATCATTCCTTGGAATGGTAAACTACTACTCAAAATTCATGCCAGGTCGCGCTCACGTGCTTAGCCCGCTTTTCTCCTTGCTGAAGAAAAATGTTGGATGGACATGGGGAAAACGAGAACAAAATGCGTTCGATGAGTGCAAACGACTGCTCGCCTCCGATCGCATTTTAGTGCATTATAACCCAGATGTACCCCTGGTACTCACCTGTGACGCGTCCTCCAGGGGCATCGGCGCTGTGCTGTCGCACCGGTTCACAGACGGCACAGAAAAACCGGTTGGGTTTGCATCTCGATCCCTGAACTCTGCCGAAATTCGGTATAGCCAGATTGAGCGCGAGGCATTGGGAATTATCTTCGGCGTTACTGCGTTCCGTGAGTACTTGTACGGACTGCATTTTATCTTGGAAACAGATCACAAGCCTCTTCTAGCTTTGTTTGGGGAGACGAGAAGCATGCCAGAGATGACCAGCAGCAGGCTAAAGAGGTGGGCTCTTCGACTGTCAGAGTTTTCCTACACTATTCGTCACAAATCTACTCGTGACATTCCTCACGCCGACTGCCTCAGCAGACTGCCGACGGGCTCGGCATTAGACATGCCCGTCAGCGATGATACAGAGGCAGAAAGAGTGCTCCTAACGACTCAGTTAGAGGATATAGGAAGTCTGAGCCCAGAAAAATTGGGAGTGATGACAGCACGAGACCCTGTTCTTTGCAAGGTGGTTCGCTGCATTAGGACTGGTTGGGCACGCGAACCGGGCGATGAATTGCGGCCTTACAGTGCCCGTCAAGCTGAGCTGTACGAGCTAGGCAATGTCATCATGTGGGGTGATCGTATAGTCATCCCACCAAAAGCCCGCAGCACCGTCTTAGCTGAGTTGCACGCCTGTCATTTCGGTGTCGTAAAAATGAAATCTATGGCTCGGTCCGCAGTCTGGTGGCCCGGAATTGATCGAGATATAGAGCAAATGTCGTCCGGATGTGATATCTGTCAGCTCCACCGTCCCGATCCACCACAGGAAGAACTCCATCCATGGGAGTGGCCGCAGCGTCCTTGGTCTCGCCTGCATGTTGATTTTGCTGGGCCTGTGCGTGGAAGGTACTATCTGGTGTTAGTTGACGCATTTTCAAAATGGATCGAGGTTGAAGAGATGACGTCGATCACTGCTCAGGCTACGATTTCTCGTCTCACTGCCATATTCAGTCGCTTTGGGCTTCCTGACATGATAGTGTCAGACAACGGACCTACTTTTACCAGTGAGGAATTCCAGACTTTCCTCACCAGAAATGCAATCGTTCACAGGACAACCGCTCCATACATGCCGTCTTCCAACGGGCTGGCTGAGAGAGCGGTGCGAGAGCTGAAGATTCGGCTCAACAAGATGTCAGCTGATCAAGTAAGTGATCGTATCTCAAAATGGCTGTTTTTCTACAGAACCACCCGGCATGCTACGACCGGTGAAACGCCTTCACGGCTCCTGCTGGGCTACCAGCCGGTGACGAGATTTGACCGCCTGAAGCCCAGTCTGGAGCGCAACGTCAGGACGAAGCAGTTCACCCAAGTTCAGCAGCACAAGAAGCGTCACCCTACCAGCCGGCCAACGCTGTCTCCAGGAGATATGGTGCTCGCTCGCTACTACCGTCAGGGTAAGGCGTTTTGGCGTCCAGCCTCGATTGTCAGGTGCTTTCACCCGATGTTTACAGTGCGTTTCGACACTGGTGACATCTGTAAGAGACACATCAATCAGCTTCGCCCACGATCATGTCCCGCAGCACGCTCGCGCGAGGGCGAGAACGATTCCGTGTCCTTGACGCGGGTGCCGACTTTTTCCCCCAGCCGATGTCGTGGATCCCTGGAGCCGAGCGACAGCCATCCGGACTCGCCGCGCCCTGGTGTTGGAGCGCGCTCTGGCTCCGCCGGCGGCTCGCATGCCGCTACGCCGCTGGACACTGCCCTGGCCTCGCCAGGAGGAGGCGCGGAGGCGGTGCGGCCTGCGTCCCCTGTCGACGTCGACGAGCCGGGGGACTCTGTTCGGCCGCCCGAGGACCGCCGAGCCGCGTCTCCCGCCCGCGTCGCTGACGGCGTGGGAGCGAGGGATGCCGATGGGGAAGAAAGGCGCTATCCTGTGCGCGTGAGGCGAGCGCCTGATCGTTTCGGACACTGATGTGCCGTGATTCTATCCGGTAGAAACCGTGACTGATTCAGTTAATTTTGTTTTGTTAACTCTGACCATTGACTCGTTCAATGTGTCATTTTGGTGTCGGGGAGGTGTAGTGTCTGAGTGTATTAAGTGCCGTGCCGGCCTGTCCGCACTGTAGCGAGTGGCGCCCCGCCCTCCTCTGTGATCACGTGATCTTGTGACCGCCGACCAATTCCTGGCCGGCTGGGTCAGTCGGTGCCGGGCAGCCAGCCAATACAGGCCTATCGAGGACGCGGACTTTACACCTACTTTGTCCCCAGTTCCCACTGTCCGTTGAGCAGTATTAGCACGCGACACAACACCTGCTTCTGATACGAACATCCACATTTTTCAATTCCTGCCGGGCTGAAGTTCAGCTGATGTCACTCGGTCCTGTCTACAGCGTTGTTTTTACTCAAAAGAAACAGCTGCAGCCTCGTGGCTGGGTTGTGACAAACATTTGGACGGAAACTCCCGGGGATACCGTTTTTCCAAACAGTTCCTGATCAAAGTGTTTCTCGGAAGTTTTTCCTGTCCGACGCCACCTCACACCCTGGCTGGGTGCACGCAGGACTCTGTGACGCAACATCCTGCGTGTGTCGGGACTCTCGGCTATTTGGAATCGACTTCTTTGATGCAGGGCTTAGGGACTTCCACAAAAAATCCGAGGCATTGTGTTCATCCTTGGGCTTTGTATAAGGCACTAACAACGGCACAGGTTGTGTGCAAAATGAGGAAACGTCTTTTGAGAGTCTGCAGATAAAGTGCATTCATTTTTAGATTAAAATCATATAGATCGCAATTTAGATATCAGACTTTAGAGCGCTGTTGTATCATGTATGATGGCAATTGGCATCTTCAATGAATTTTACCTAGAAAAGCTGCATTTAATGTACAAGTCGATGATGTTTTATAGTGCTTCAATTAGGTATTTCACGCAATTGATGGGCAATTAGAAATAAAGAGTCAGGTGATGAGTTTCACAAGGTTAGATCGGTTAACCTATACATATATTGAAGGTCGTATTTTACGCACGCTGGGGGAGGGAAGAGCTCTGGCGGCTTCTCCCCAGGCCTCGATCGGGGGACCAAGCACACCGTTGTCTGTTTTCATCTCGTGCCTCCTTCCAGCCAGCTCCGGTACACGACATGGCTCTCCATCAAAGGGGCGCGCATCCCATCGGCTCTGTTTCGGCTGCCAGGCCGTGTTTATCAATCCTCTGTTCCCGGGAGGTTTCGTTATCGCCACCGGCGGCCGCCCCCGCCGCGCGCGCGAGATGTTGGCGACATTTCCCCGCGCGGCGCTTGCTCTCTGAGGGCCCATCACGCGCGGTGGACTGCGGTCTGGCCGGTGCACCGCACTCCACAGTCGGCCGCACGGAGGGACGCGGCCAATGTCCGGCGGAGAGACACGAGCTTGGCTTCCGAGCAGTCAGACCCAGTACCAGCGAGCACAGATTGATCGAGCCTGCAAGGAGGGTGTCCTCGACAAATGTCCTTAGCGGGGAGAGGAAGGAGAGTGTGTCTTTTGACCGATGTCCTACATAAGTTGGATGATTGATGGACGCTCAACCTGGGAATGGTGTTTTTCTGTATCTGAAAGCTTTTCATTATCAGAACAGCCAACGTCTCATATTTGTTGATAAGTTAACTAAAAAGTTTCAGAGGCTGTATCACGCGTGATAGCGTTTGTGATGATTGGTTGTTTTGTTAGAACGAAGGGCTAAGAAGAAACACAAATACGCTCACAGTTTGCTGTTCGAGACTTCTGGGACCAACCAAAGGCTCGAATCCGAGACACTCACACATACAAACACACTCACATCAGACAAAGAAACGGCGTGGCAATAACGTTCGGTAATTGGGCGTTCATCCGTTCTCGTCGTGGCGTTAATTGAGCGTCGTCCGTGTGCCCGCCGTTCGATCACCATTGAATAGATCGTCGTCGGCGGCGCGGGGCGGCTGTCAGCGGCGGCGGCGCTCGCAGCACCTGGGCCCCGCTCGACCGGTCACTGGCTGAGCCGTGCTGTCGAGGCGGCGTCTGGTGCTCTGTGCAGGAGGCCGGTAACGGGTCGGTGGTGGAGCGGAAAGGATGGAGAGGATGGCGGACAGCTTCAGCAGCGCAGTGATCAGGACCGTGCGCACTGCAAGGTGCACAGCGAATTCAGTTAGACAGTGATGGTGGAAATGGCAGCAATGACAGCAGTCAGTGAACATGACGACTGACGAGGAACGCGCGCTAGTCAGCAGCAGCCGTGAAGAAACTTCCACGGACAGGTCTGAAGCGAAGCTGGAGGAACTACTGCGGACAGGTTGGAGGCGCGGTCACGCGAGAAGAGGCTGCAGGAACGAGCACGCGAGCAGGCCGACTCAGACAGCGTCCAATAATGATTGCTGTGTTTGTGAACGTGTGTGTCTGTGTGTGTCTGTCAGCCCACAGCAAAACATAGTGAGTCAGTACGCAGTGTGCAGCTCGATGCAGCCAGATAAAAGCACATCCATTCAACTTTCAACAACACGATCACTTAAAGGTGCAGTGCAGTGAAGATTAAAGACGTCGTCGTCCATGCTATAAGCTCTCTAGCTCTCAAGCTATTAACTCGGTAATGGTTCACTGCAATCATACGGAGAGTGAGTAGCACTCAGCTTTGAACTATTATAATTAAAGGTAATCTTGCATGTGTGCGAAATTATTACAATAAAAATATCAGGCAAACCAGCTCGCTACGGTGTGTGAGTAAAGACAGACGATTACTGGAACAAATTTATCGGTAGGTAGACGGAGGTCTATGGGAAAGTGATATAAAGTGATGTCGCACTCATCACAAAGGCTATACCAATTGACTGGAACGCAAGTTTGTGCCGAGTGCCGACTATCACGCAACTAAGCGTGTCTTTTCCCTTTGGTGAGCGTATGATCGCAGGGACAGGCCGTGACACCCAGCCTGTGTGATGCGGCACAGCCTACCATCTCAGGCAACTGATTGGTTGTGAGAATGGAAAATCGTCCCACAGTCAACCTATCAGATTTATCCAATCAGACTAATGTCAGTCACCTGTTGAACTTTGTTTCTACTACTAGCCACAAAAGTTTTCGCCTAGCCGAAGCCATAAACAATGGGTTACCGGAAACCGTTTTCCGTTAGATGAGACAAATAAGTACCAAGCGCCTTCATTTCAGCCGCGGCGCACTCAGCTAGGCTATGCGAGTATGTTATAATAAAGGGTAGGACAGAATTTAATACTTCCAAACATCAAGTAAATATGAACATTGATACCTGCTTGCAAGTTGCATGCATAGATAATAGGCTGAAATCGCAGCGTATACGCTGCGATTTAGTGCGTAACGTACTCAGCATTCGACTGAACAGCATTCTCCGTATTCCAGCCTTCTCATATGTCCATCTGAATTCTCTAATATGCATTTTCATTACACATATGGAGTCGTTGCGACGAGGTCTGTGTCGTCCCCTGACCGCCGGCCGGAACGGACGTGTCCCCTGCCCCTCCGTGCCTGGACCCAGTGCGCCGCGACCCTTCCAGTGATTAGTTCTAACTAAGGGAGCCAGGCGGCGGGTGGTGAGATACTATGGCTGACATGGCTGAAATCGATATTAAGGAAGAAGCCAAGAAAATCTTAAGTGAATTTGAATTCGTCCAACGACTCCAGGACCTGGTAACGGAAGCCGTTGCTCAAGCAATCAACCGGGTCAATGAAGCGGCTGAAGCCCGAATAGCGTCGCTCGAGACTGAGCTGTCTTCCACCAAAAACAGGCTCGAGGAAGCTGAGCGGCGCATCGAAGATCTGGATGCGTACAACCGTCGCACCAGCCTGCTGATCACCGGGGTGCCGGAGACGAGCGGTGAGGCGACAGACAACCTGGTGCTGGACGTCGGCCGGGCTGCCGGTCTCAATCTGACGGCCGACAACCTGGACCGGTCCCACCGCCTTGGACGTCCACAGCCAGGCAAGGTACGGCCCATCATCGCCAAATTCGCCACAACAAACGCTCGACAAAAACTATTCGATAAGCGAAAGGAGCTGACGGCTGAAAAGGTGGGTGGCCATCCGGTGCTGACCCGGTCAGTAATTAGCCGCATCTTTGTGTCAGAGTGCCTTACAGCTAAGAACCAGCACCTATTCTTCTTGGCTAGGCAGCTCCGGAAACGAAAGTCTCTGTGGGCCGCCTACACGACCAACGGCTGTGTGCGCGTGAAGAAGACAGAGGGAGACATTGCAGTCTCAATCAAAGAGCCAGCTGACCTTGAAGATATCGTGGGAGCCGACGCTTTCCGGGAACTCCGACCACGGGAGACCGAGCCAGCCCGCTCGGCGCGCCGCGGGTCGGGGCCCGCCTGGCAGGCCGCTGACGCCATCAACGCGTGGGTGACCGAGCGCCGCCGCGGGAGGTCCCCCGCCGTTCGGGGCGACTGAGGGGACGGCCCCCGCCGCTGAGCTAACCAGCCGACCATCGAAGGCATTATAAGGACGGTCTGCGCAGCTGCGCAAATACTCGGACTCAGGCAACACCTCATCAATCAGCTGCTCGCCCCGCCGTCTCTGACAGTGGGCGTGTCGACAGGGAACGATTCCCGAGCGGTGACCGTTAGGCGAGCCGGGCCTACGCTGTGAATAGTGACACCCCATCTCCCAGACGGGCCGGCACCCCCCCCCCCCCCGCCCTCCCGGCTGGGGCTGGGTTTCCGGTGCCGGTTCGTACAGCGCCGGCCGTACATGCGTCCAGTGTTAAACATAACCAAATCACCTTACATGACCTTGTGTATATTGCATATTGCCCATCATATATTGTCTTGTGCTCAGTGTGATATGATTTCCCACCTGACAACGATGCACGAGTTAACGATAGCTGTGCCCAGTCGTCGTATGTCATTTTTTTATATGCTTTAACGTTTCGGAGCTATCAATGTCTATCATCTCCGCTTTCTCGACGCATAGAGACGAAAGTATGCGGATGTACTTGCTCATCTCTCAAAATCAGTGTCATCTTGCCAAAAGTTCAGCCATAGCCCACATTGCACATTGTTTTATGTAAACTGTTCTCTCGCCACCCGCCGCCAGTCGAAGCGCCTTCCCCGTGCCCACAATGCCACCAGTAACTGGTACGCTCCGAAGCGATGGTGTTAACATCTCCGCAATTAATATCAACTCCATCACTGCCAACGAAAGGCTACAGGAGCTTCAAAGCTACGTTGACATTAACGATATTAGCATACTAGCACTATCTGAAACAAAACTTGACACCACTATACATTCCAGTCTTTACTCTCTGAAAGGTTTTCATGCGCCATTACTAAAAAACAGGACAAGGAAGGGCGGAGGAGTTGCAGTATATGTCAGAGACACACTACCTTTTTCGCAAATATCACATCTTGAGTGTGAGCTCTTTGAAACCCTATGGGTGAAAATCAAATTCCATAAAACGACGCTGCTGCTCTGCTCAGTTTATCTTCCACCGAACACCACTAGCGACCGACAATCTCAATTCCTAGATTACTTGTCTGACTGTGTCCTTGAAGCTAAACAGCATAGTCCCGATCTTCTGGTCCTCGTTGGCGATTTTAATGCTGGAAACTGCTGGCTGCCTAGTAATTCACCCAACCACTCCCCCATCACCACTTTCGAAAACAAACTGAAAAATATCACTGAAGCGTCAAACTTAACTCAAATTATTAACACAGCAACCCGCGTACAAGGGGACACCCACAACTTAAGAGATTTGATATTTGTAGACCGAACCGAACTAATTAAATCTTCAGGAGTTTTACCGGCTTTCTCAAACATCGACCATTTCCCTCTACTTATTTCTTTGTCCCTTCAGAAAATCGACGCTGACCGACATGTAACAACAACCCGCTGGGACTACTCAAATACCAACGTTGACGGTTTCATTAATACACTGAGAAACATAGACTGGAGCGCCATAACAAATGCCGACACCGATGATGCAATTGAAATGTTAACAGAAGCCATCTTGCATACTGCAGTAGCTCACATACCAAAGAAAACCGTAAAGATCCGCAATCACAAACCGTGGCTAACAGCAGAGCTGAGGCGCGAAATGCGTAAACGAGACCGGTTATTCAAGCTTGCTCAACGTCACAACTCAGAAAGAGATTGGTCGATCTGGCGATCTCAGCGCAACCTTGTAACCAGCCTTAATAGAAAACTCAAAAATGAAACCATTAAACACAAAGTACATCTACTTGTCACTAGCAAGAAAACCCCTTACAAATACCACAAAATCCTGAAAAGCGTTACGGGGTTCAAGCAAAACTCCATTATGGCTCCTCTGATTGTCGAAAATGATCTTGTAAGTGACGACCACCGCAAGGCCGAGGCCCTCAATTCGTACTTTTGTTCCCAGACAGAAATAAACATTACAGATAAACACTTACAGCTCGTACGCGAATACAAATCTTCATATAACAGCACTCAGCACACCTTCCAGTTTTCTCCCATTACACCTCGAGATGTTTTGAAGACCATCAATGGGCTGGATTCGTCTAAAGCCACCGGCTCCGACGGCGTACCGACGAAACTAATCAAAATGTCAGCGGCTTACATTGCTGAGCCTCTATCCAGAATCTTAAACAAATCAGTCCAAAAAGGCAGGTACCCAACTCAGTGGAAGAAAGCCACAGTTAAACCAATTTTTAAAGGGAAGGGCTCCCCATCTGAGGCTGCATCATATCGACCAATAAGCTTACTGCCTTGTCTATCGAAAATATTCGAAAAACTTATGTTCACTCAGATATATGAGCACATTCACAGTCATTCGCTCTTAACACAAAAACAAAGTGGTTATCGCCCTGGTCACAACACAGAGCTCCAGCTTGCTTATCTAACTCACAGGCTATATAGAGCCATGGACTCGGGTGAGGATTACACAATCATTTACCTGGATATATCAAGATATTTCGAAAAGATTTGGCATGAGGGGCTGCTAGCAAAATGTGATAAAGAATTTGGTATAAGAGGTGCACAACTTGATTGGCTAAACTCTTATCTAAGTGACAGGAGACAAGTAGTCCAGCTAGGCCAAACTACGTCCACCCAGCGTGAGTTATCCGCAGGAGTGCCACAGGGATCCATCCTAGGTCCACTGCTGGCCATAATGTATCTAAATGGGCTCAGTAGCGTTACCAACAATGAAATGCTATTTTTTGCGGATGACAGCTCCTTACATGCCAGTCACAATGTTAATAATTTTCATGAAGTTGAAAAATCACTGCAAATCGACTTAAATCGCATCAAACGCTATGGAGACGACTGGATAATAACATTTAATGCTACAAAAACAGTCCAACAAACGCTTAGTAACAAAAAAACACACATTCCGTGCCTGGAATTTGGCGGTTCACCAATTCCCATTCGCGATTCCCACAAACACCTTGGAGTAACAATCTCAACTGATCTGAGATTCAAGTCTCACGTCAACAACATCCTATCAAAATTTTACCGCACGATGAGTCCTCTCTTCCCAATAGCATCTCTACTTCCACGACAAATCTTACTTCAAATCTATCAAATGTATGTCCAGCCCCATCTCGACTACTGCGACTCAATATTTGATTGCCATCTGACAGCATTTGACAAGTCCCGACTAGAGAAAGCACAGAACAGGGCGGCACGCCTTATCACTGACACACCTCGAAGGACGTCTACAGCGGGCCTCCGGAAAGAGCTGGGCTGGACCTCACTAGTAGACAGACGTCGCGCCCACAAAGTGCAACTCTATCACAAGATAGCATTAGATGATCGTGTTCCGGACTTCATAAAAGACATCATACCCAAAACGAGAAACCTAGAGATGGAGAGAAATCTGCGATGCACACAGTCCACTCAACGCACCATCCCAGCAGTCCGCTCAGCTTCCTACGCGAGATCTATCATCCCAACAACAACAAGAATCTGGAACGAACTACCCAACGACTTACGAGCCGAACACAGCCAAAAATTCTTCAAAAAGAGGCTGTATGCATATGCCGGTATAAACATGTCACCTAGCTCCTACCTAAGCACAGGTTCCAAAATTGGAAACCGGCTTCACACCCGACTCAGGCTTAATTCATCAGATCTTAAAGACCACAGATTCAAATTAGGGAAAAGTGATTCAGCCAAGTGCAGTTGTGGTGCTGCTACAGAAAACAACGAGCATTTCCTCCTAATCTGTCCACTCTTTCGCACAGAACGAGAAGAATTGTTCGAAAGGTTAACTGAAATTCTCAGTGAGAACTTTCAAAACATTCCTCGGAAAAAGAAAATAGAAACACTGCTAAATGGGCCTTCGCGAGTTATAAAGGTTACCCGCCATGACACCGCCATGGCCGTCCAGAGCTATATACTCAAAACGCGGAGATTTGCCTGCTAGAACTAGGAGCAGCACTTCCATTTCGGAATACAGAGCAATGGCGCGAGTAGGGGCGGGGACAGGCGCTTCGGCCAAGGCAGGGTCGACTTCGCTATGTTAATATTGACATTTTGATTAAGATCAGTAGTGATTAGTAGTGTTCGATTAGAAGTGTTATTGTCTGCTTTCTACGTGTTTCGAGCGGCGTCTCGTTTTAAGCGCCATAGCGCTTCTACGCCAATCGTAATGTTTCGACAAGTGTAAATATGGATGCTCAAATAAATCATCTCTCATCTCATCTCATCACGAGATGAAGATATTGTCTGTCGTAATGGAAGTAGAAGAGCCATAATGGAGATTACTGGTCCGATCTTCCCGGGCGGAGGTGGGCGGCACTCTGTATCATCGGAGGGCTGATGATATTGCTCCGATATTAGGTACTGCAGGTCAGGCTCGTCATAATGCCGGGTATGGACTGGTGGCCGGATCTGGTATACTGTGGACGGCATCAATCTGACAGCGTAACTGCGGTCAGCGCCCTCTGAGCTTACCTTAGCTATAACGTCTGCCATTGTTGATGGAGATCCCGTAATAAAATATAGGTTAGCTGTGATGCCAAACTGCATATATAACCTATATTTCTTGCACGTTTCCCCTCAGTTTTGCGGTCAAACACTCTTGAAAAATAGCGAGATTTGGCATACTAATTTATATAAGAACAGGTTCCTGGAAATGCGTTCTTTTTTAACCGTCTGTTATACAGCAAACTACGGAAAAACTCGGACAAAGGTATATGTACTTACATACATCTCTCGGTAACCTTTAAATTGCGGTTAGTAATTAAATTGTAAGCTAGCTGATGGGGATATCAAGTGAATATTCCAATTGAACTATCCAACCCAGCGGCAGAGTTCTGGACAGCTCTGGAGAGGAGAGCCACCGGCACGGGAGCACCTGTCCGTCTGCGCTAAGTTTGACCAGCTAAATTGGATCATTGTCCGGCCCCGTCAGTGGCTCGCTGTCTCTCAGATGCACGGCACACGGCACAGGTCAGCTCACCGACCGCGCGCTAAAGCCCAATTAGCGGGGCCCGGCTCTCTGAAATGGTGTCCATCAAACAACTTGGAGCAGTGGCGGCTATGGAGGCTGACTCCGCCACTGCGTTCGTTGTCCAGGTAGTAATTGGCGCTGCCCCCCCCCCCTGGTAGGTAGGGGGAGGGGGTCAGACAGGTGAGTCCCACTGACCGCGGCCGGCGCTGCACGGCTGATATCGACCTGGCCCGCCCGCCCGGCCGACCGACCCGCCGGGGGTGTGACCGACCGACCCGAGCCTGCCGCAAACGGGGCCGGGCCGCGGCCGGGCGGCCCACCTGTCGGTCCCCCTACCCCCTACCCGGCCCCCTGCCGCTTGGCCACCGGTGTACGGGAGGGGAGCGCCGCAGAACAGTTCGATTGATCCGATCAGAGCCCCAAGACGGCTGATGGGACAAATGACATCGGCCTACCTGGGCTCAGCGCCGCTGCCCGCTTCTGTTCGCCGATCCGCTCTGATACACCGCTCAATGTCCATTATCATTGCTCATTGCGGTCTCAAACGTCACTTGATGACGAACCTTATACCTCACCTGTGTTATTTAGATGGACTATAAGAGCATTGAGCATAGGATAGGTGCAAATTCGTGCTTAGCCGGGAAATTATCAATCGTCTAAGGCAAAGAATGTATAAAAAAGTATAGTCAGAGAAACTTCAAAGTTCAAACAACAACCTTTGACAGCAGAACCATCTGCTGGTTAATAAGAAAATGCGTTTTTAATCGTACCTCCATCGCCAATGATAGGACCCATCACTCAAAAACCGTGCCAGTTCAACAGCAAAAAGGGAGTCTCTCGCATCCTGTTTAATCATCTTTCGTTTGGCCACAAACGGACAGCTGAGGGAGTCGTTTCCCAGGGCTATAACTCGGTAATGTGTCCGAGTGTCCTCCGCCTGCACTGCAGTAAAACTGGTGATGGTTTCCTTCGCCCGCGCCAGCATAAAAGGGTGATGGTTCCTCCGCTACGCCAGCAAAACCGGTGATGGGTCTTAAGTAACCGGCTTACACTGCTTCGCCGTATCTATGGTTTTATGGCGTATGCTCATCTGGTAATTCATGGGCTGCGTTGATAATGATGATAAAGTATGTTGACATTGAAAAAAATGCTGCTCAAGTAGCTAATACTTTTATATTAATCAAGAACTCTTGTATGGACACGAGTGACAACAGCAGAATCCGTACCTTTGCCGTTGCCACATGCATCACGCACAAAGCTGACACATCCAGACATACCGACACACCCGGGCCACCGTCCGGAGTCTGCGCTAGTTTCTCAGAGGCTGAACTAGAGGCTGGCTCGGAGGCTGGTCCGAACCGAGCCGGCCCTCTCGGCAGCGCGGCTGGTCCGAAACCTCTCGGCAGCGCGGCCCCGTCGCCGTCGGCGGCGCTGAATGGGAGGTCATCAGCGCAATGATCTCCGGGTGCACCTCAAATCGTGACCGCCATTCCAGAGATGGCCGAAACCATACCGGCCGGCCTCCCAATGACCAAGGGCCTAAAAGTCACGGAATTGTCTGCGGAAAGCAGAGCACATGGGTATATATTCAGCAGACCGTACCAGTGGGCGCACAGTTCCGGAACAATCTCGCTTGTAATGGCATGCAGTTATGAATATGACGCACAGAGAACGGGCCTGGACTGCGCGCCGCTACTCGTGCTTCATGGTACCGGCATTTCTGGTGAGCGGCGGTGCCCGTCGACAGACCCCTGCCGTCGGTACATGCTCAGCGTCGGACAGATTGTCGATATACAGTCCCATATATAGGATAGACTGCTTCACTGCCAGTATAGAGACTCAGAATGAAACAGACTGCCGACACAGTCCGTTGTGTTACAGACCACTACGACAGGGACCCGATGTGGGCCGCGACTGGCGCGTCGGTCGATACTGTTGCATGACACGCATTGGCCGGGCCGGGCCGGGCAGGGTCGCGGTACCACCCGGGTGGGTCGCACCGGTCGATATGGACATTGGAACGCCGCCCCGCCGCCGTCCACCGTCCATTACCTACTGTCCACTGTCAGAGTGCCCACCCAGTCCAAACTGTCCACTGTTTACGGTCCGCAGTCCACCGTCCACCGTCCACCGTCCACTACTCATTATCCACTGTCCACCGTCCACTGTCCACCGTTAAATGTCCACAGTCCAAGCTCCACCGTCCACTGTCTACGGTCCAATATCCACCGTCCACTGTCCAGTCAACTGTCCACAGTTCGCAGTACATCGTTCACTGTCCACTGTCTACTGTCCACTGTCCACTGTCCACTGTCCACTGTCCACTGTCTACTGTCCACTGTCCACTGTCCACTGTCCCACCGTCCACCGCCCACTGTCCCACCACTGCACGTGTCCACCTGTGCCCGTCCCCCGGCCATTGTCCCCGCCCCGCGCATGCCGCCATGGATTGTTGTGGGAACGGCTGTCCGGGACAGATTTACTGCCTGTCAGCCCCGCTCGCCCTGTACCCAGGTGCCTTTGTGCGCCACGTGAAGCGAGACCATAGCGACCAGGTGTGGGGTAGTCCCGCTCGGCGCTCTTAGAACATCGCAGGCTCAATAGGGTGCATGGCGCCTGGTCAGCGTGCCCTTAGGTTCTATGGAATGGCGTGCTATAGATAAATACATATCTCTGTAGTAAGAAGAGAAACCCAAACTAAAAATCGACATCACTGCATGATCTAGGGATTAAAATTAAGTGAAAAATTGCATTGGTAGTGAATCATCAGTACTGAACTATTCCAAACGATGATAACTCTCCGCGCTATATATGTAGGTTTCGTTACCTATTCGTGCTAGCAGACGGGAATCGTAAATGGCATGAATACAGGCAGAGGTGAATAAAACTCAAAAGCTGTCACCTACGCGATGTCTAGCTGTCACCAATTTTTTACAAGTAATCTTGAAACAGAAAGTACTTTTTTGACGTTTTCTCATCACCTTTTTAGGCCTAAAAATTTAAAATGAGGATAGAATGTTAGAAAGAAACTGACCTTTCAAATTTCGGCCTCTGGGCATTACAACGCATCACCACATTTCAGTGACACAACAACAAAAATAAATCACTACCATCCAACTTACCTATAGGTCTGATCGACGTCCTAGCTCGTCCTGGCTTCCTGATCCAGTTCAATCAGAACTCACGAAAGGATTGTCAGTAGTCACTTATTCACTTGCCTTTACTTCAGATGTCAGAACCAATTATCAACGCTCCTACCAAGTTTCTGGGACCGATGGTCATGGACCTCACCCCAGTTGTGGCCCAGATGTGTCGTCCCCCGTCCCAGTCGCCCGGTCCTTCCCTACTCCGGCGGCGGCCAAGGCCGCGCCGGCCGCGCCGCGCGGTCCCCGCCGCCGTTCAACCGGCGACGAGCGGAGACGAGCTGTCGCGCTGTCGCCGTTTTTCCTCCGTTGTCTATGGCGCTTCACAACGCACCGGCCGTCGCACCGGCGGGATTTTTCAGCCCCAGCTGTCTACGAAGAGATGACGCTGTTAAATTTTTGTGCCGTGGTCCATAGTGGCCCTCTATGGGAAGACAGCTCTGATTTGAGCGGAAACGGCTTGCTATCTATTTTAAATGCATTAACTGAGATGCTCGAATCTGTCTCTTTATTCCTATGGCTGTCACCTACGCACGCAGGCGAGTAGCAGGGTTTTTTCACCTCTGAATACAGGAGCAGCGAGCAGCCACTGTAGAAAATTGCAGCTCTCTGTGCCGCCCCTCGGCCGGTAAATAATAAATCTGCTGAGTTGCCTCGGACCGACACAATAACAAGCCCTCGACCGCCGACAGAAATGCCGAGCCACATGACGTGCAATCTCACCGGAACCAGTACAGATGGAGGCCAGTGAAACAGCCCTGGTGCACTCGGTAAGCATATCCCGCGCCGGGCCGGTGCTCTGAGATTCCGCGCCGGGCCGGGGGGGGGGTGTCTGAACATCCCCCATTCTAACTCGGCTCCTGGGCCACGTAACGACACGCTATAAGCGGCAATCGAAAGAACGTCCAAAAAAAGGACGAAAACACTTAATCATTTTTTGGGTCAGGTCAAAGGTCAGATCACCGGAGGTCACCAAAGGTAAAATATTGACTATTTCAACATTTTGGAAACTGCCAACGGCTATCTCGGGAACCGATAGAGCCACAGCGCCGCGGAAAAGCGCATTCGATAGCCCTTTTACAGATCTTTCTGAGCAATGTTCTCAGATTTGACTTCAGGTCAACGGTTTAGCTAGCCTCCAGAGGGCAAAAACTCCAAAAAATAGCCGTTTTTACGAAAAGCGTTTTTTCGGCAATAACTTTTGATTCAAAAGAGTCATGACATTACTTTTGCGAGCATCGTGTTCCTTTCGTCGAGAAGCGTCAAATGAACTATAATTTGATCTTGAAAGGTCAACTTGAAAATTTGACCTCAGGTCAAGGTCATGACCTGACCGGAAAAGGTCATGTTGCATATCAGTCGATCTGCAACGTCGAGCCAAACACATCTAAGGCGTTTTCAGCGCTCTAGCACGCCTCTATCAGAAGTTATTAGCGAAAAACTGTTAGATTCTGTTCGTGACCTGAGATGACCTCGAGGACATAACGAAGTTGGCATTTTCCGGTTCAGTGTGTCAATGTTACCTACATCTCGATGTTTGAGAGTGTCTAGAATGGCGTTCGTGCAGAACAGATGCTTTTAAATTTTCTCCCATTGACTTATAATGGAGAGGCCGCAAAATTGACCTGACCTTAGGTCACCGATTTCAAAATTTCGAGATAAAAATTTTGTTGATAATGTTGCTCTTATCAATCGCTGAAAGTTTCAAGGCGATATTGTTGCTCTTATCAATCGCTGAAAGTTTCAAGGCAATCGATTGATCGGTGTAGCTATGACGAGCATTCTTATTTTTTCTGAGGTGAGGTCACTTGGTGTGACCTGGTGACCTGACCTAAGACGACCTGGGTCTGAAATGTTCACAACATGTGCGGAAAAGCTGCACGAACAGGTGTGCCGCGCCGCCGTTTTTGAGATATCTGCGAAAAACCGCAGGGGGGATGTTCAAACACCCCCCCCCCCCCCGGCCCGGCGCGGGATACCTATGCCTCTGGTGAATTAACATACCTGGTGAGCGGTGCAGTTTGCTGAGCCGTAAGGAGGCTAAACGTTAGCTGGCTGCGTCTTTGACATTCTTATGATTAATCTTAACAATATTTCTTAAAAAGATGAATAAACGGATGATCTTGAGTTCGTCTTAATACATTTTAAGAATATATGCCTTGTCTAGGACGAAGAGATACAATTTACTCCGGGCACCTGCTCCATTTTGGCATCATCCCAGCCACCGAGGCAGGCGGACGCCCTCCCACACCTAACATCCAGCCTCTGAGGCCGGGGAAGACGAACACGGCTCTCAAAGAGGTATGTACAACACGAGCCCTGCATGTAAACAAACGGACGCCTAACAAGAAGAGCGTGCTGATCCCAGTCCAGTTTTCTCACACCCCACCAACTCTTTTACCAGCACCGACAGCGGAGGACTGCGAGTTTCTGAGAGATCGTCTGATTCTGAAGTAAACAACACGACCTAAATCCTGGACCGCCTTTCAACAGATGATATTTTTATTCATGTGAGATGATCAAAGGCATGTAAACATGAGGAGATGTCTTCCATCCCTTTAGCTCAATGAAGCTAAGCGATGAGGAACTCAAGCCGTTAAGAACAATCAGCTATTGGTACATATAACACAGCAAGTCGCCTGTGTGGCATTGCCAAGTTAGAAGAACGCCGACATTTCCCAATGAGATAAGAACATGGAGCGATTGAGTCTCATTTGATTCCGCGATTTGTTAGTATTCCTCGCTCAGCGTACATAGCTTTAGCAGTGTTGTTTCATTGCTGAATAATGCTTGTATAAGGATTCATTTGTTTACAGTTTCCATATTCAGGCATTCATTCATTCTTTGAATCAGGTTAGCCCTCGCCGACACAGGCCATTTTGCGTCCTTCGACGGCACAAGGGGAGGGGGGGGGGGGTTGGCACAACCCCCTCGCGTTTGGCCCCCATGATCGAGCTAGAGCTTCGCGGAAAAACGAGCGTGCTGCCCGTGACAAGAAGAAACCAATGATACCCGATTTTCCGGTCCTAGGTCATCGGTTGACCTTCCAGTTCAGGTCAATGACCCAAAAGTCGGGAAAATCGGGACATGTTAGAACGTTGTTAAGTGTGACTGCTATAGGGGTTTTCGGGGTGGTGATCACGAATATCATGTTTTTTTTATCACAGATGATGTCTTAATGCATTTAGGCCAGGTCGCGTCAGGTCAGGTCAACCAGTAGGGGTTCCACCGGGTATTCGTAATACGTGTCATCCGCCTCTGACAGCTTCGTAACTGCTACGAAGGCACCAAAACTACTTCGTAAATGTACAAATGGTTGCTAAATTCTAATTCAGCTAAAAAATAGCCTAGAAACATGGAATACTCGAAAAAGTGGAACGAGGTCATCAAAGGTCAATGACTTGACCTGACCTTCAGGTGACCTTGACAGTTGACATCCACCCTAATGTATGCGAGCAACATCAAATCACATATTTGAACGCTTGAAACCACGCAAAGACAGCAAACGCGCGGCTAATGCGAGCCGACGTACGCCGAATCGCGATTCCGGCCAAACACTGTCTCGGAAAATAGTTCACAGGTCAAAGGTCATTTGAATCAAGGCCATGAAATTTCAGGGTAGGTATAAAATTGACGCGAAGCTACTGAAAGTTTTGTTTCGATTGGCCGCTTTTTACGCTAGTTAGGTATTTGCGAAAAACGTTAGGGGGGGGGGGGGGGGTTGCATCAACCGCCCTATGTCGGCGAAGGTTAATTTTATCATCTCATCAACTTGACACATGCAAGTGAACTGTGAGTGTCCATCAGCTGTTTGTGAAAAAGTCGAATATTTTGGGATGGTCATCGCTAGTTTTTCAGCTGACATGGTTAACCCTGTAAAACATTCAAATTTATATCTTTTTTACTTTATAGCACTTAAATATATACTTATCTATGCTCACAGTGTGCATACCTCTGTCAACAAGTTTTGGATATGGAGACCCGTTTGTGACCCATCTGTCAGAGTCCTCTCACCACATTCGTGGGTGTCCAATTCGTGTTCAGCTGAATGTTCAGAACGAAACTGTGACAAAATAAAGGGCAACGTGAGGCACAACTCTGTCAGCTTGTTTGCGGCTAAATATTTGCTCATACCAATGGTGAGACTGCTATGACGTGGGAAGAAAAGCAAACTAACTGAGCGAGTGGGTGAGTGCCGTTTTTCAGGAGCGGGACCGATATCCTCATGGGCTACCAAAACCGTATCCGCGATAAAAGAGTGGGATTAATTTTTCCAGCTCATGTCTTCGGGTGAGAAGAGAGATCGACCGGAAAGATTATTATTAGAAAGATGAAATGAAATGAAACACTGACGATCTTTTTTCTCACAAACAACAAATGCTGCTGCCGATGCGCCAACTGAGGCGAAAATAGGTGCAGCTGGCCCGACACATCAATCAAAACTAACACTTAGGTAGAAAAGTTTACTTAACTGATGCACTTCTCTTGTAAGTACAAAATTCTCCACTTGGGTCGAACGGGCTCTGCTATCCTGTCCCGCTGGAATCTCAGAGGTTAGTCGTGTAGCCTGGCTGGTCGGCCGATTGTAGCACCCCCTCCCCCACCCGTCCCGCCGGAGTCCCAGAGCGTCTTGAGTACAGAGTATAGACTAAATCCGCCATTTTCCACACCCTCTCCATCCTGTTTCCTCTGAGTTCCAGAGCGGCTGGCTCACAGACTGGGCCCACCATTCCCATATCCGCTCCCTCCTGTGCCGTCAGGGTTTCAAGGCTGCTGGCCCACAGACTAGGCTGGTGCCGCGGACCCGGCTAATAAAGTCGCCAGCAGGACAGCGGGCTTTAGGACGGGAGACCTCCTGTCGGATCACAGCGCTGCGGGAGCTGAGCTCTGAGCGGCGGCGTTACTGACAGACTCGGCAGATTGGCTGACAGACTGGCAGACTGACATACTGACTGACAGAATGACAAATTAAGACTGACTTACCGAACGACCGCCTCCCACTCAGGACGCCGTGAGAGCTGAGCTATCAGTGGCGGCGTAACTGACAGAATTGACAGACTGACAGACTGACGACAGAGTGACTGTAGGACTGAGTGACAACCTGACTGTCAGACTGACAGAACGACAGACTGACGGACTGAAGAACTCGGCCGGCAGCGGGCGCAAATTATGACACGTAACTATTTAATGGCGCTAGGTACAACCGATGTTCACTTTCTCAATGACATCAGTAACATGCTGTTCCATTGATCTGCCGTCATATTTCATTGAGCTAAATAAGTTGTGAAGTTATTTTCCGTATGGAATCATATTTTCATTGGAGGTAGCAAATGACACGGGTCGTTATCTTATTTGAATGAATTCGGACGAATGATTGACCATCTAGTTGATTTTAAAACAAAATAGCGAAGCTGTTTGGAGTATAATGTTTTGATTACAGTTATAGATTAAGCGACTCGGGTGAAACACACCAGCACTTCGTAAGAGAATTGCGAAATTTTGTTTTTGTTTTACTTGCACCCATTTCGATTAACAAAAGGTTAGCAAACCGGCACATACCTGTCACGCCCATTTTGAAGCCTTTTGCCTGTCTTTCTGTGATGTTGTACTTTTATGACTTCCTTCCGTTGTTGCAAGTCAGCTGAACGTCAGCGTCTCTTGCGTTGTACATCAGAAGCCATAAATATTTACATCTGTTCAACTGTGGCCCACGGTGCGACTTGGACGTGACAAAGCCGTGAAGTCGGCGGCGCAGTTCCACCAGGGGCCGTCTCCTCCCTCACTCCCGTCCCGTCACCTCGCGCGGCGCCGCCCCTGCCGGGGCTGCGTGACGATCCACCGGGACACCTGCACCGCCTGCCGCCGCCCTCACCGCGCTGACCGCCGGCCGGTCGGCCACACACTGCCGCGAAGGTGTGCCGATCGACGGCGAGGTGGAACGGCCGCCGTCGGCCGCGCCGCGCCGCTGCCGGCACCGCGACGGCGCCGGCAGTCGGGGCCGGCGGCTGGTCCAGCCGGGACCGGCAGCCGGTCCAGCCGGACCCAGAAGGGGCTGTGGAGTCGGGACTGAGTCGGTCCAGCCGGGACTGTGGGGTCTGAACGAGTCTGTCCAGCCGGGACTGAGCGTTGGTCCAGTCGGGACTGTGGGGTCTTGACTGAGTCGATCCACCCGGAACTGAATCGGTCCAGTCGGAACTGAATCGGTCCAGTCGGAACTGAATCGGTCCAGTCGGGACCCAGTCGGCATGCAAGAGTTTGCCTTCAATCCTCCAATTCTAAAAAAACAAAATAATATGAAAATTTTCTGCATGTATTCACAGTCGGTATTAAACATTGAGTAACACATTTACCTTGTATTCTGCAAATGTATTCACACAAGCCTTATGTGTTGAAGACACAATGACATTGTGCTTTAGGACAGTAGGACACAACACGACTGGGTTAACACATTTGTAAATTGACACGTCTGCGACGGGTCAAAAAATGCATGATGCAGGGTACACAAGAAAGCCTAGTTAACACGCTCTGCTTGTGCGTTTTTAGTCGTTTTTGTGTCATTTTGTTTTCAGTGCAGGTCCATGACTAGGCATCGCCAGAAACCTAGTAGCTCCTGATGGTATTGAGTCGGGTCGACTCCTCTCGGCCTCAGGAGTGGAGTCTAACCGCCGCCATTTTTCCGTTTCAAACGCTGATGCGACTGCCGGCTTCCCATCTGTCGAAACAAGTCTCGCCGGGATGGCGGCGTCGCTCCACACTGTGTCAATTCCCATCGCGACCATTTCTGAGATGAATAGCATCGGCCCCGAAACTTCGGGACGAGCTCATCTCTGCGGGACCCCACTGACCACGGGCACAAATAGCTTCACATCCAAAAACCCCGCTGAGGAGGCTAGCCGGCCACTGAAGTGCCGTGTGAAAGGCAATCAGCAGGCTGATAGGCACACAAATCGAACAGCTTCCAAAAGTTCACCATATACGTGGTGCACAAAATGCCGTTTTTGGGGTGGAGTATAGCCTGAAATTCAAAGCACAAAGAGGGTTATTACTTTTACCGCTAGTAGCTGTGGAACATATTTTTTCTTCAAAAACTTACGGCGCCAATTAGCAACAAACACGAAGCACTAGTAATCTGTGTTGTTTTATCTGTACATACAATACATAAAATACATACAATAGTATACATGTCTGTCCATTTGCACATCGGTATAGGTGCACTGGGGCGAAGGTTAAGCATCATTTAGAGAATTCACCGAGCGCGAATCAAATTTTGTGGAGCTATGCAATGAAATCACAACTACGCATTGCTAACTTCATGAATCAATGAAAATTGCTTCCAAATATCAAGGGGCTCATTTCTGCTAAGTGCTAGGCATGTCTTATGTAATATGTATCGCCCTCGCCTTGCCCCTCACCCTCTCTCTCTCCCCCCCGCTCAGCAGCTTCGCCACGGCTTGAGCAGCCATCGGCCATAAGTCCCCAACCTCAAGTTTAAATCTGCCAGTGTATTGCAAAGACAACATTCAATAATTATTAAATGTATTGCGGGCTTATGAAGTATTTGATGAGATATGGATAAGAGATTACACCTTTTTACGCCCAACTGAGGCGGCAGTCCATATATTTCGGTAACAGTGCAGGCGATTTCGACAGTCTGTCTATGCCGAACTGTCGTAAATCGGTTGCACTTTTACTGAACTGTGTGCAATTTGCCTATATTTGGCTGTAATAAGGTGCAATCGGCTAGTTTTGAAATGGCCCGAGTTTTGATATGGCCGTGAGGAAAAAAGTGGGTTGTATTGATACTGCCCGGTCGGTATTACAACTACCCGGCCCGTATTAATACAGACCGTCGAGGCGGTCCGCATTAATGCTGTCAGTATCAATGACCCGTATCAATACGGTCAGTATTAATTAATACGGGCGAGTTTTCAAACGGGGCGTAACACATACACGACGACGACAGGTTTTATCAGCAGAGTCCCTCCCAAGGACACAGCAGTAATCTCTGACTTCTAAGAGGCTGTCTGTTTTTATCATGAGGCGGCAGCCTGCACAGCATTCACCACATTAGGCTTGCACCGGCCGTCCCGGTGCCACCGCGGTGGCTCTTCTGCATATCTCGGTCGCTGTTCAGTGAGTGGTGAGCCGGGCGCCAGCGAGGACACCAGGAGGCACAGGTGAGGAAGCTCAGAGGTGGCGCAGCGCCGCTTTCTTGGCCTGGCCTGGACGGTCTGCGAACGTGGCCCATTCGTTTATGGCTGGAGAGGCAGAATGTGCATCGTATTTTTCTGCTTTAATCATAATTCACGATATAGTCTTTCTGCTTACGAGCATGCTCGACAAATTATATCTTTAACATTTATAATGTATTATTATTAGTTACGCTAATATGCCTCTTTATCGTATCGCCGATGAAGTGTTAAACCGAACACGAAACGTCCGATATATGCTGAGTTTTTATTTAATTTCAACGAAAGCTGAGTACTATATTTAAGAATTATATGTAAACTGAACCGCAATGACCGCTGCCGTAGGTTAACAGGAATTGATAACCAATTTTAAGGTGCTAGGTCAACCAGTGACCCCTGAGGTCAGGTTAAGTGCCTTATGGTACGGCTCCGTTTTTGGTGAATAACTTCGCCAAAAACGGCCGCAGAGACGCGATTTTGGCAGCATCGTGTTCGCCTCGCTCAGGCGCGTCGAATGATATACTTTTTGTTTGGGTGAGGTCAATTTAGGGTGTTGACCTCGGGTCACGGTCAGGTCACGAACTTGGTTGAAGGAGGTCATATCACATGCCATTCGATTCGGCAGATCTTCCTGAGTCCATTGGTGGCTTTCCCGACTCGCTGGCTCAATTTGATCGGAAGTAATTGACGAAAAACTAATATGAGCCTAATGACGTCATAAATGACGTCACGCAAGGTCATCATTGCAAAAGTGACGCATCGAACCTTGCAAAGAGTGCGTGAAATCACGATTCTGTGTGCTTGAGATAGTTGGAGATCGTTCCCGGCGCCAGAATAGCAGTTTTCATTTTTCCCCATTGACTTATAATGCCAATGGTGAGGTCACGAAGATGACCTGACCTCATATGACCTTTAGGGAAAATCTGAGATATATAAGTTGTGAGACACTCAATGGTTACTAGGTCTTGCAAGTTTCATTTCCCTGTGAAAGATCCTCTGGCAGTGAGGGCGTTGCGAAGTTGCGATATCTGAAGACCGTGCAGAGGTTCACTTGACTTCATAGGTCATTGACTTGACCTGACCGAAAATGTGGTTGATGTCAAAACTAGATCTGGCTTGAATCAAAGTTCAGGTATGCCAAGTCTTAGCTCTCTATCGCTGGCGTGTTCGGGAGCTATCGCAAAAAAAACCTATGGGGGGGGGGGGGGCGGCATCCGACCCCCTCGGCCCGCGAGGGTTAACCCATCCAATGTCAATGAAAACGAATTGTCAATTCATAAGCGTTGAAAGCGGGCATGCTATGAAAAAAAAAATAGCGGGCTTTGAATCTCATCACGACCTCAGACTTCTCAGAGATGACTGTGCGCGACCCCTGTTTCATGCCGATAATATGATTACATGAAATGACTGACTGCTAAATGAATCTAAACTTGATGAGAAAAATGACAGTTATGAAATATGAATAAAAACATTGATATCAACTGACGAAGGAGTTGCATTTGCTTCAAGTTAAAATGGATTCGAATTAGAAAGACAGTGGGACATGGAGAACACATACCTACTCACATATGTGGGCTTATTATACACATGTAGGTGACCCTTTATGCGCGTGCCACGTGCAAAACGAAGAGGTGTCAGTTTTGTAATTGTTGCAATATCTCGGTAACTACTTGGCCGATTGCGCTGAAAGTTGGCATGTAGGTAGGCACCCGCTAGGCAATGCATATCCATGTGCCAGAGTTGGGGTGCTGCTGCAGGTGCGCACGTGCAGGGGTCGTTTCCAGATCTCGAGAACGGCTCGACCGATTGCGCTCAAATTTGGTACACGGTTAGGGACCAGCTAGTAGGGTGCCATGCACAAGTCAGTTGGGACCCATTTTGCACGTGCGCACGTGCAGGGTGCCGCTCCCAGATCTCGAGAACGGCTGGGCCGATTGTGCTCAAATTTGGCACATCGCTAGAGACCGGTCAGTAGGGTGCCGTGCACAAGTCAGTTGGAGGTACCCCCTCGAAATTTCGCACGTGCAAGACTCATCCCCTCGCTCGCTCCGTTAGTCGCCCCAAAAGGCGCTATACTGGTAATTCAGTGTTTGGGAGTATTTATAATGGCTTTCGTCCAAAAGCGGCGCATTTCAGTTTTCTCCCTTTGACTTATAATGGGGAGGTCGCAAAATTGACCTGACCTTAGGTCATCGGTATCAAAATTCTGAGGGATACATTTTGTACATGCTATTGCTCTAAGTAATCGTTGAAAGTTTCAAAGCGATCGGTCACTCAGTGTAGCTATGGCAGACATTGAAACTTTTGATGAGGTGAGGTCACGTGACTTGTTGACCTGACCTTGAATGACCTTGGTCTGAAATTTTCACAGCATTTGTAGAATTGATGCATGATAAGATGTGCCTAAAACGGCGGCGCTTTGAGATATTCGCGAAAAACAGAAGAGGGGGGGGGGGGGGTGTTCAAACACCTCCCACCAGGGCGCGGGTTGATAAATTAACCCTATTCCTGGCGGGCTCCGCCGGGACAAGAAACTGGCGGGGGGGCCGATTCGGCCCCCCCCCCTGAGATCTCGAGAACGAAGCAAGATAGCGACAAGCGGTAAACGGCATCGGATACGCACGGCCAAGATCTACAATTTTTACAAAGGTCATTTTCAGGTCAGGTCAAAGATGACGTCACAGGGGTCGAAAAAGTCAAAATGGCGGCACTAGATATGGAGAGAGTTTTTCTCGAATAACTTTCGAATTAGTCAAGATAGGAACAAACTAAGGGCATCATCGTGATCCTCTCGTCAATCCGCATCGAATGATATATATGTTGACCTCGAAAGGTCAAGGTCAAAGGTTGACCTCAGGTCACGTGACCTCGAGGTCATCATGTATATCATTCGATGCGTCTTGACGAGCTGAACACAATGAGACCATCCACGCGTCTGTATCTTGTTCCTGTACGGAGTTATTGGCCAAAAACCTTTGGTGACCTTTGATGACGTCACATGACCTCACAGCTGCCCAACAGCAAAACAGACCTCAAGGTAGTGAAGGTTGATCGTATATGAAGTCATGTATGGTATATGGGGCCATTCCGACCCGTTTTAGTGGTAAAAACAGGGAGTTGATTTTTCCCCCATTGACTTATAATGGGGAGGTCGCGAAATTGACCTGACCTTAGGTCACCGATATCAAAATTCCGAGATATACAAATTGCACATACTGGTCCCCTCACTAAACCCTGAAGAGAAGAAATTGATCGGTCAAAAACTCTAGCTCTGGCGTGATTGCAAACTTTTCTGAGGTAGCGTCACCAAACCGCCTCTGGTGACCTGACCTGAGGTCAGATCAACTCAAAATTTTCAGACATGTTGCGTAGAAGCCTTTTAGGAAAAGTCAGAAAATTTGAGCTTCCTAGCTCAACGCGTTTGGGAGATATAACCAAAAAACCTCAGGGGGGGCTCCTGAGGCCCCCCCCCCCGCCAGGAATAGGGTTAATAGCTAGGCCTGGCCTAATGGAAAACGAGCTCATTGTTAACAAATTAATGCGATGTTTTAGAAATAATCCTGCTTTAAGCGCTTACTTCGTTTTCAGAATACATAGTGGGAGGAAGGAGCACAAATTAAGGATGGCCGGTGATGATGCTGACGGAAGAAACAAATCAGAGGACACCAAACGAGGACTGCTTCTGCAGGTGGGATCATTCGGCCATTTCATGTACCTAATCTATTAGACTCAATATTATCTAATCAATACTTACTGTATGTATTGTATTGCATTGCATTTTACTGTGCTGCATAGTACACTTACCAGCTCATCCGCACATTATGACTGCTGATTAAGTTGAGCTCGAGTCATGTGCCAGCGATTTATAATCTTCTGTCGGTGATTATTCTGCTCCTCTGCCGACGGGTGGTGACCGCTCTGTTCCCCTGTTTGCCTGTCGGTGACCGCTCTGTTCCCCTGTCGGTGACCGCTCTGTTCGCCTGTCGGTGACCGTTCTGTTCCCCTGTCGGTGACCGCTCTGTTCCCCTGTCGCTGACTGCCAGTGGCGGAGTCAGGGGGGGGGGGGAAATGGGCATTTGCCCCTCCCAAACGGCATAATTTTAACATTACGCCTATGGACGAGGCATGGAAAGAATCGATAAATTGTTATGGTTTGCCCCCCAAAAAACTCTGAGCTGGATCCGCCTCTGCTGACTGCTATGTTCCTCTGTAGTTGACCGCTCTGTTCTCCTCTGCGGCAGGTGTTGACTGCTCTGAGTCTGTTCCCCCGTTCCCCTGTCGATGACCGCCCTGTTCTACCTCCACTGTCGGTAGGTGGTGACCGCTGTGTTTTTCTGTCGGCAGGTGGTGACCGCTCTGTGTTTTTCTGTCGGCAGGTGGTGACCGCTGTGTTTTTCTGTCGGCAGTTGGTGACCGCTCTGTGTTTTTCTGTCGGCAGGTGGTGACCGCTCTGTGTTTCTCTGTCGGCAGGTGGTGACCGCCCTGTTCTACCTCCACTGTCGGCAGGTGGTGACCGCTCTGTGTTTCTCTGTCGGCAGGTTGTGACCGCTCTGTGTTTCTCTGTCGGCAGGTTTTGACCGCTCTGTGTTTTTCTGTCGGCAGGTTGTGACCGCTCTGTGTTTCACTGTCGGCAGGTTGTGACCGCTCTGTGTTTTTCTGTCGGCAGGTTGTGACCGCTCTGTGTTTCTCTGTCGGCAGGTGGTGACCGCTCTGTGTTTCTCTGTCGGCAGGTGGTGACCGCTCTGTGTTTTCTGTCGGCAGGTTGTGACCGCTCTGTGTTTTCTGTCGGCAGGTTGTGACCGCTCTGGGTTTTTCTGTCGGCAGGTTGTGACCGCTCTGGCTCTCTCCGTGGTCGGCTTCAATATCGGCGCGTGCATGTCTTTTTCTGGCATATTCGCCGATCAGATGACATCTGCTGGGGCGCGACCCGCACTGAGCCGGTCGCAGATCTCCTGGGTAGCCTCTGCGTACGCCATCGGCAACATCCCGGGCTTCCTGCTGTCTAGCTACGCCAACCCGCGGCTGGGCACAATCCGCCTCGTGCAGCTGTGCGCCCCGGTCTTGGCCGGCGGCTGGCTGCTGCTGGCGCTCGGCAACAGCTTCTGGACAATGCTGGCCGGACGCGCGCTGACCGGTATCGGCGTGGGGACCGCCTTCGGACCCACCATCACACATATCGGTGAAATATCGTCTGTCAACGTTCGCGGAGCACTCTCAGTGTTCCTGAACGTGATGATTAGTGCCGGTATGCTCGCCATTTTCTTATGCGGATGGCAGCTTGACTGGCGACATACGTGTCTAGTAGTGGGCATCGGACCTGTCGTTGTGATGTTTCTGGTCACACTCATGCTTCCCCGCTCTGCCAAATGGCTCATCTCAAAAGGGCATCCGGTGGAGGAGGCACAACGCTCGCTCCGTTTCTACCATGGTCATGATTACGATGTGGATAGGGAAATCCGTTCTATTAGAGATTCGCTCGGAGATCAGCACAAGTGTGACGCGTCGCTACTCGACGTTTTGAAATTACTGAAACACAGGCGGTACTCACAGCCATTCTGCATTGTTCTTGTATCGTTTATATTTTTCATGAGCTCTGGTGGATTCACAACTGCCGCCTTTGCTCCAGTGGTGTTCAAACAGGTCGGGGCGATCGATAACCCGTACATGGGCTCAATCTTTGTGGGCGTCCTAAGAGTGACCGCCTCTGTCCTGAGCAGTCCCGTGATGTCCAAATGTGAGCGGAGTACCCTGATGATGACGAACGGCGCTGTCGGCGGCGCGGCCTGTGTCGTGGCCGGCTGTTTCCTGTTCTACAGCGCCGCGCTGGCCGACTACGCCTGGGTGTCTCTGGTGTCGATTCTGGTGATCGTGGGCGCCATGTCGTTCGGCATCGGCGTGCTCACCAACGTGCTGCTGGCCGAGCTGCTGCCCAACGCCGTGCGAGCCGAGCTCGGCGGCATAGTGCTGCTGCTGGCGGCCGTGGTCAACTTTGGCATGCTGTACGCCTTCCCAGCGCTGATAGCTCTGCTCGGTATGTGTAGCACGCTACATCTTGAACATTTAACGTAGTATCTTTTCGGCACGGCTCGGTCCGGCAGTCCCTCTCCCTCGCAGTCCGGCCACACGCCTAGCTCGCTTTCCCACACCCAATTCCCCCCCCCCCCCAGTTCCCCTAATCTATCACTGTCCGCACAGAATGGGCAGCCGTTAAACTCCCATTAAGACGCGCGCTTTTGGAGACAGCTACCGCAGGATGAACGATTCGAACCCCAACAAGTAACAGCTGGATCAGTAACATTGTCAACAGCTCATGGACCCACGCCGAGGACAGATAACGGCTGGGAGCGCTGGATCAGTAAGATATGTCAACAGATCATGGAGCAGTGTCAAGGATGGATGCCGGCTGGAGCACACAGCCTCCTTTGTCGGGTACATCAGCCCAGGGTGAGTGACCCTGGCAAAACAACCGGGTGACCGACCTCACAATGGCCTCATGAGGTAGTTCCAGAGATCTCCGCAGAGGAAGAAGGCGCTGACTTACGGCCACACCCGGGCCAGTGGGCGGAGCAAGAGTGACGTCACAAGGGGCGTTGCCGGCAGACGAAACGGAAGGAAACAAAAGTTTGAATAAAATGAAATTGAAGAATCAAAATTAAAACTCGAAAATCACAAACCTTTCGGGGATTGTTTTATGCCAGCGATTACTAAAATGATAAAGCACTCAACACGAAGACGATTCGACGGCCAAAAATTGCAGGCACAGAGGAGCAAGGTGACTAAACAGGACAGAGGGCGCCATCTTACGGCCCCACCCACCAGAAGAAGGCAGAGGAAGATGACGTCGCAAGGGCGTGGCAGTCACCCCTCCCCCCCCCAACTATAAAAGGGTGCGCCACCCAACCAGAGGAGAATCACAGTCGAGCAGCCGAGAGTCACAGTCCACAGCTGGAGCCGGAGACGCCATCTGGGAGCCGCCGTCAGTCCGGGTCACCCGCGAGAAGCCTCTTCAGTTCGAGTGACCAGAGCCGGAGGACAACCGCCGACGCTTGAGACCACACTGAGAAGCGGAAGCGCAGAGAACTCCAGAATGTGAGTGTTGTTGAAAAGTCTGCTCAATCCCAATCCTTGCCCCCCCCCCTCCGCCCAGCGTGCCGTGCCCGTGACGACTGCCAAACATTTTCGGTTACCATAAAATGCACTCTCAATTGGAATTGGAAAACTTAAATTACTTTGAACTTATTGGTCCAGACACCCTAGTAGCATGTTAGGATCTGAATTTCGAGGTCATGTCAGAGTCGCCAGCAAACCGTTATTGTCAGTGGGAGTTCACGATTAGGCCAAGAGCGAGATCCGAAAATTTACATAAGTAGCTCAGTGTCACGAACGCTGAAATTGATGACAGGATGCGTGACAACGTTGAAATGTCTTTGTCTTCGGTCAAGATGGTTCGTTCGATTTATTATGGGCGATGGCCAGGTGCGTTTTGAGGTTGGAACGTTTGTGAAATAAAGGGTTTAGATTCGTGCTGTACTCACTAAAAGTTGCATTGCGAAATCATTGGTAATATTGCTGTAATCTAAAATGGAAGCTAAAATGGAAGTCGAAATCAATTATAGAACAGGTAAATACGTTTGAAAGGAATGTAATGTTTTAAGGTGGCGACTGATTCATGCGATCGATCTATGAATATGGCTATGAATTATGATTTGCGACAGATACGAATGCTTGAGCGTACGGCGGAATTTTTCCTGTTACTTAGGTGCATAGTTGCGAGCAGTGGTTTGAGGTTGACGGTTTGACACTTTGCGACTTTAGATGGTCACTTTGCGTCATTGAAATTGCGAAATGTCGAGTAACAGGTAGATGTAGAAATGTTTGTGGTTAGAACTAATATGCGACTAATATAGGTACCGATCGTTGTGCTTTGTAGAATAAATACTAGAAAGGACCAGCTTTGTTGGGAAACGATCAAATGGGACAGGAGTAAAAAAAAAAAAAAAACTTACGTGGAATGGAGCTGATGAGATGTCGAACAGGGAGATATCGAAGCGATATTTTACCAGATTCACACTCACTGACACAGCCGTTGAATCTCCCGGCCCGAAGAGACCGCACACACCAGTACTGCACCGCGAGTGATGACGCGCCCATCGCGGCGCGGCCTTGACAACTGTCGACTGTCGACGCGGCGCCGGCCGGCGGCCGTCGTAATCGTCGTTCCCGACACGGGCGTTGAGCCGCCAGAGGGCGCGAGAAGCAGCCACAACAGGGGCAGTGGGTTAGCCGTAATTGGGGCGCGGGCGGTAGGTGAAGGTCACGTATAGGAGTCTGGTTAGTTGCGGAAAGTTGCAACGGGATAAGAACGTAGACAGTTAAATATGATATGCTATATGATATCTAGGACTGCACTTCGTTTGATGCGCATTGTTTACTGCTAATAGGATGATTTAAATTAGATTCCCTATGAAAGGCTAGGGACCCTATGACAATATTCTGGCACTCTATAAAGATAATTTGTTTAGGTAACTAGTAGCCCATCAGAAGCTATCGAACGAGTTTCAAGGAGGCATTTCCGTTTGAGCATTCAGTAATTCACTATGGTACGGTGGATCACAACCAGACGGCAGATCGATGCGTGTTAATTGGTTCTAGATCATATGTCTGATTAAATCAAGAGCGGTTCAAGGTCTGCTAGGATTGTATACGAGAACTGATGATAAGGTTCACGCGTGTAGCAGCAATTAGGACTTGAGATTACGATTAGATTTGGTTAAATTATGCGTTTCTGCTATTCGCGTTCTTGCGAGTTAGCGCCAATAATTACTCCAACAATATTGGCACAGGGCATTGTGAGGCACAGACGGCTTGTTTGCCCGCCTCCTATGGCGTAACGTTTACCAGCATGACTGTATGAGACACAGATGCACTTCTCGAAACCCACGTCCAGACCGGAATAATAAGAGGGACACACCGTCACGTACGCAGGGCATATGCACGTTTTCCGCCAGTGGTACCGGCCACTGTTAATTTTCCCGCTTAGGTAACACTGGGTGAGAAGGCAGTGAGAGGTTTCTACGGCAGGGGGGAAGGGGAAGATTGGCACAGTATGCAGTGGAGAGTAAGTTATGCCAAAGGCAAGAAGCCGAAGGTCAGGGGTGAGTCACCCAAAGGGCGGATAAGGCGAGCCGTAGTGTCCCGGATAAGTCCTCATACTTATTTCGTAAAGGTACTCTAATCGGTACTGGACAGCCTCAGGGGAGGGAAGAATGTACTCCAGGACACGTAAGGCCTTGAATAGTAAATCCCATGGTTAAGGATAGTTCCAGGATATGAACTAGGGTCCCTGGGTCGTGAACGGGAATGTTACACGCGGACCGGAAGAGGGCATAGGTAATCTCTCCCGGTAGAGAGATAAGTCGGATATAAATCGTGTATGTGTGTACCATAAGTCTATCGGTCGTGTAGTGAATCCCATAAATTAGTAGGGTGGATATTTATGCAATTATTCTGGACGGCCCTGCGGTAAGTATCTTTGTCGCCGGTTAGCGGAGCATGCATATGGATTTCGGAAAGAGACATTTATCTCGCCGGGGAGATCGCTATTAGTCAGGCACCTAACGCCATCGGAGGGAATTCGAGGGGCGCTAAATAAATTTGGGGTGAATATATGACGAACGAACGTAGAGAGAGGATGAGAGTGAGAATGGTAAAGGATGAATCTTAGGATAAGGCCGATGGGAGTTTAGCGAAGCTCAGTTAGGACAGTCAAACTAATTAATCTCGAGGGCAACTTAAAACTAGCAACGCTAATACGAATTAAGTGGGCAATTTTCTTAATGGGAAGGCCAGTGATATAGGAATGGGTGACTGGACGAATGATCACATTCAATTTATCAATGTAATTACCACCCATATGTTTGGCAGTGGTCATCGGGACTTCGAATGCCCTGTCCTTCACCTGCCCAACTGTGCCGCAAACCCAGCTGATCGGATACCTCTATCCCTAATCCGAGCAGTGAAGAAGCATCTCGTGCATCATGGTCTATACAATGAACAGAATCATCAAGCCTCTAAATTAAAAAGCATCTTCCATCAGATGTATTTGTATGCAAGGTGGATCTCTAGACATCTCCCTCAGGTGGATCTCAACACCATCTCAAGATCTCTATCAGGTGGATCTATATCTACATCTATCTCAGGATCTCATCACTATCTGGATCTCTCTCTAGATCTATCTCGGGATCTTTTCCAAGACTCTCAAGCTCCCCTGTTCTACCAGTTCAACTATCGAGTTCCTTCCAGCAGCGAATCTCTTTTCTGCTACACCGCCGAACAGCAGTGGACCGCGCTGTTTGATGAACCTCAAGATGCAGCTTTTTTATTTCTGTACTTTTCCTTCCCTTCATTCCCTTGCTACAAATGGCGCCCAAAACGTGGGGATTTGATAATTCTCAAATTGTGAAGCTGGTAGACTGGCACAAGCCGCCGAACCCGAAGTTGATGAATTGAAAGTCAACCGTATGGAGAAGAGGAAGAAGTTGAAGAATAGAGCAGGTGTTCGAAATACCGGCAGCAGTGGAAATGAGCGTGCTGCAGGGGTCGATATGAAGAAAGAGGATGAGCTAAAGAAAGCTGTGTGAAGATGATGAAGCTTATGATGGTGGCTGATGACAGGGAAGTTGAAGAATTGAGCAGGTGTTCGAAATACTGACAGCAGTGGAAATAAACGTGCTGCAGGGGTCGACGTGAAGGAAGAGGATGAGCTAAAGAAAGATGTGTGAAGATGATGAAGCTTATGATGGTGGCTGATGAGAGGAAGCGGTCTTACGAATACTGAAAAGGACATAGAAGAAGTTGTTGAAGATAAGATAAGGAAATGAAGCTGTCTCATGAACAAAGGATCAGACTAATACAGAAGACAGGCCGAAAATGAAACTTGACAATTGTTTGCATCAGCATATCAATTCTTCTACGTTCTGCTGTACAACAAGTCCAAGTCTCGGTCAGCTGCTGTATTGCAAAGGAGAGCTCGAACTTTCTAGAGTATTGAGGATAAAAGGACAGCAATATCAAAAGCAGAAGAGGAAGAAGAACAGGCGAAATCCTCGTGTTGTACTGAATCAAAATCAAACACGGTCGTCTTCACAACACAGCCAAGGCGATTATCATGTTGGTGAACGAGGAGAGGGTGCCAGGATGCTGCAAGACCAACTGCCAAACGATCCATTCAGATGGGCTGCTGCAGAGATCACCCACCTGGGCTGCTGCGACGGCGGTCACCTGGTCCGCCGAAAGGTCGCTACCTGAGCTGCCACGGAGGTCACCAGTGCTGCCACGGGGATGCATTGCCCTCGCGTGCTGCCTCGGAGGTCACTCACCTGAGCGGCCGCGGAAGTCGCCTACCTGAGCTGCCACGGAGGTTGTCACCGGGTCTGCCACGAAGGTCACCTACCCGGGCTGCCATGGAGGTCACCCACTTGAGCTGCCGCGGAAGTCGCATACCTGAGCTGCCACGGATGTCATCTGTGCTGCCACGGAGGATGCATTGCCCTCGCGTGCTGCCGCGGGGGTCACTCACATGAGCTGCCGCGGAAGTCGCCTACCTGAGCTACCACGGAGGCTGTCACCGGGTCTGCCACGAGGGTCACCTACCTGGGCTGCCACGGAAGTCGCCTACCTGAGCTACAACGGAGGCTGTCACGGGTCTCCCACGATGGTCACCCAACCGGGCTGCCACGGGGATGCGTTGCCCTCGCGTGCTGCCTCGGGGGTCACCCACCTGAGCTGCCATGGAGGTCGCTCACCTGAGCTGCCACGGAGCCTGCCACCCGGGCGGCCACAGAGGTCGCGGCAGGGCCGGCCATGGAGGTCGCCTACCCGGACTGCCACAGAGGTGTCATCCACCTGGGCTGCCACGTAGGCTGCCCACACGGGCCGCCGTGCAAGCTGCCCACCCGGGCTGCCACGGAACCCGCCGTCCGGGCTGCTGTGGAATCTTCCCACCCTGGCTGCCGTGGAGGCCGCCCCACCCAGGCTGCCACCCGGGCTGCCGTGAAGGCTGCCCACCCGGGCTGCCATGGAGGCCGCCACCCGAACTGCTGTTGAGGCCGCCCACCTGGGCTGCCATGGCAGCCTTCACCCTCCTGAGAAGCCACTTACCGAACGGCCACCGACGACATCGGGCTAACCAAAGTGGTTGGTGCCCGTGACCCGGATCTGGTGAACGACAAACTGAGGTGGGGACGAGGAACAACAGGTGCGTGTGTGTACTGTACTAGGTATACGATGTCATGTTGTAGGCGTTGCTGAAGATCAGATGATTGTGTAGATTTAGATGAGTAAGGGGTATGACTTTTCTTCGTATGAGTTGCGAGGACGCAACTAGGGTTGTTTGGACTGAAGATGTAGCACGCTACATCTTGAACATTTAACGTAGTATCTTTTCGGCACGGCTCGGTCCGGCAGTCCCTCTCCCTCGCAGTCCGGCCACACGCCTAGCTCGCTTTCCCACACCCAATTCCCCCCCCCCCCAGTTCCCCTAATCTATCACTGTCCGCACAGAATGGGCAGCCGTTAAACTCCCATTAAGACGCGCGCTTTTGGAGACAGCTACCGCAGGATGAACGATTCGAACCCCAACAAGTAACAGCTGGATCAGTAACATTGTCAACAGCTCATGGACCCACGCCGAGGACAGATAACGGCTGGGAGCGCTGGATCAGTAAGATATGTCAACAGATCATGGAGCAGTGTCAAGGATGGATGCCGGCTGGAGCACACAGCCTCCTTTGTCGGGTACATCAGCCCAGGGTGAGTGACCCTGGCAAAACAACCGGGTGACCGACCTCACAATGGCCTCATGAGGTAGTTCCAGAGATCTCCGCAGAGGAAGAAGGCGCTGACTTACGGCCACACCCGGGCCAGTGGGCGGAGCAAGAGTGACGTCACAAGGGGCGTTGCCGGCAGACGAAACGGAAGGAAACAAAAGTTTGAATAAAATGAAATTGAAGAATCAAAATTAAAACTCGAAAATCACAAACCTTTCGGGGATTGTTTTATGCCAGCGATTACTAAAATGATAAAGCACTCAACACGAAGACGATTCGACGGCCAAAAATTGCAGGCACAGAGGAGCAAGGTGACTAAACAGGACAGAGGGCGCCATCTTACGGCCCCACCCACCAGAAGAAGGCAGAGGAAGATGACGTCGCAAGGGCGTGGCAGTCACCCCTCCCCCCCCCCCCAACTATAAAAGGGTGCGCCACCCAACCAGAGGAGAATCACAGTCGAGCAGCCGAGAGTCACAGTCCACAGCTGGAGCCGGAGACGCCATCTGGGAGCCGCCGTCAGTCCGGGTCACCCGCGAGAAGCCTCTTCAGTTCGAGTGACCAGAGCCGGAGGACAACCGCCGACGCTTGAGACCACACTGAGAAGCGGAAGCGCAGAGAACTCCAGAATGTGAGTGTTGTTGAAAAGTCTGCTCAATCCCAATCCTTGCCCCCCCCCCCCTCCGCCCAGCGTGCCGTGCCCGTGACGACTGCCAAACATTTTCGGTTACCATAAAATGCACTCTCAATTGGAATTGGAAAACTTAAATTACTTTGAACTTATTGGTCCAGACACCCTAGTAGCATGTTAGGATCTGAATTTCGAGGTCATGTCAGAGTCGCCAGCAAACCGTTATTGTCAGTGGGAGTTCACGATTAGGCCAAGAGCGAGATCCGAAAATTTACATAAGTAGCTCAGTGTCACGAACGCTGAAATTGATGACAGGATGCGTGACAACGTTGAAATGTCTTTGTCTTCGGTCAAGATGGTTCGTTCGATTTATTATGGGCGATGGCCAGGTGCGTTTTGAGGTTGGAACGTTTGTGAAATAAAGGGTTTAGATTCGTGCTGTACTCACTAAAAGTTGCATTGCGAAATCATTGGTAATATTGCTGTAATCTAAAATGGAAGCTAAAATGGAAGTCGAAATCAATTATAGAACAGGTAAATACGTTTGAAAGGAATGTAATGTTTTAAGGTGGCGACTGATTCATGCGATCGATCTATGAATATGGCTATGAATTATGATTTGCGACAGATACGAATGCTTGAGCGTACGGCGGAATTTTTCCTGTTACTTAGGTGCATAGTTGCGAGCAGTGGTTTGAGGTTGACGGTTTGACACTTTGCGACTTTAGATGGTCACTTTGCGTCATTGAAATTGCGAAATGTCGAGTAACAGGTAGATGTAGAAATGTTTGTGGTTAGAACTAATATGCGACTAATATAGGTACCGATCGTTGTGCTTTGTAGAATAAATACTAGAAAGGACCAGCTTTGTTGGGAAACGATCAAATGGGACAGGAGTAAAAAAAAAAAAAAAAACTTACGTGGAATGGAGCTGATGAGATGTCGAACAGGGAGATATCGAAGCGATATTTTACCAGATTCACACTCACTGACACAGCCGTTGAATCTCCCGGCCCGAAGAGACCGCACACACCAGTACTGCACCGCGAGTGATGACGCGCCCATCGCGGCGCGGCCTTGACAACTGTCGACTGTCGACGCGGCGCCGGCCGGCGGCCGTCGTAATCGTCGTTCCCGACACGGGCGTTGAGCCGCCAGAGGGCGCGAGAAGCAGCCACAACAGGGGCAGTGGGTTAGCCGTAATTGGGGCGCGGGCGGTAGGTGAAGGTCACGTATAGGAGTCTGGTTAGTTGCGGAAAGTTGCAACGGGATAAGAACGTAGACAGTTAAATATGATATGCTATATGATATCTAGGACTGCACTTCGTTTGATGCGCATTGTTTACTGCTAATAGGATGATTTAAATTAGATTCCCTATGAAAGGCTAGGGACCCTATGACAATATTCTGGCACTCTATAAAGATAATTTGTTTAGGTAACTAGTAGCCCATCAGAAGCTATCGAACGAGTTTCAAGGAGGCATTTCCGTTTGAGCATTCAGTAATTCACTATGGTACGGTGGATCACAACCAGACGGCAGATCGATGCGTGTTAATTGGTTCTAGATCATATGTCTGATTAAATCAAGAGCGGTTCAAGGTCTGCTAGGATTGTATACGAGAACTGATGATAAGGTTCACGCGTGTAGCAGCAATTAGGACTTGAGATTACGATTAGATTTGGTTAAATTATGCGTTTCTGCTATTCGCGTTCTTGCGAGTTAGCGCCAATAATTACTCCAACAATATTGGCACAGGGCATTGTGAGGCACAGACGGCTTGTTTGCCCGCCTCCTATGGCGTAACGTTTACCAGCATGACTGTATGAGACACAGATGCACTTCTCGAAACCCACGTCCAGACCGGAATAATAAGAGGGACACACCGTCACGTACGCAGGGCATATGCACGTTTTCCGCCAGTGGTACCGGCCACTGTTAATTTTCCCGCTTAGGTAACACTGGGTGAGAAGGCAGTGAGAGGTTTCTACGGCAGGGGGGAAGGGGAAGATTGGCACAGTATGCAGTGGAGAGTAAGTTATGCCAAAGGCAAGAAGCCGAAGGTCAGGGGTGAGTCACCCAAAGGGCGGATAAGGCGAGCCGTAGTGTCCCGGATAAGTCCTCATACTTATTTCGTAAAGGTACTCTAATCGGTACTGGACAGCCTCAGGGGAGGGAAGAATGTACTCCAGGACACGTAAGGCCTTGAATAGTAAATCCCATGGTTAAGGATAGTTCCAGGATATGAACTAGGGTCCCTGGGTCGTGAACGGGAATGTTACACGCGGACCGGAAGAGGGCATAGGTAATCTCTCCCGGTAGAGAGATAAGTCGGATATAAATCGTGTATGTGTGTACCATAAGTCTATCGGTCGTGTAGTGAATCCCATAAATTAGTAGGGTGGATATTTATGCAATTATTCTGGACGGCCCTGCGGTAAGTATCTTTGTCGCCGGTTAGCGGAGCATGCATATGGATTTCGGAAAGAGACATTTATCTCGCCGGGGAGATCGCTATTAGTCAGGCACCTAACGCCATCGGAGGGAATTCGAGGGGCGCTAAATAAATTTGGGGTGAATATATGACGAACGAACGTAGAGAGAGGATGAGAGTGAGAATGGTAAAGGATGAATCTTAGGATAAGGCCGATGGGAGTTTAGCGAAGCTCAGTTAGGACAGTCAAACTAATTAATCTCGAGGGCAACTTAAAACTAGCAACGCTAATACGAATTAAGTGGGCAATTTTCTTAATGGGAAGGCCAGTGATATAGGAATGGGTGACTGGACGAATGATCACATTCAATTTATCAATGTAATTACCACCCATATGTTTGGCAGTGGTCATCGGGACTTCGAATGCCCTGTCCTTCACCTGCCCAACTGTGCCGCAAACCCAGCTGATCGGATACCTCTATCCCTAATCCGAGCAGTGAAGAAGCATCTCGTGCATCATGGTCTATACAATGAACAGAATCATCAAGCCTCTAAATTAAAAAGCATCTTCCATCAGATGTATTTGTATGCAAGGTGGATCTCTAGACATCTCCCTCAGGTGGATCTCAACACCATCTCAAGATCTCTATCAGGTGGATCTATATCTACATCTATCTCAGGATCTCATCACTATCTGGATCTCTCTCTAGATCTATCTCGGGATCTTTTCCAAGACTCTCAAGCTCCCCTGTTCTACCAGTTCAACTATCGAGTTCCTTCCAGCAGCGAATCTCTTTTCTGCTACACCGCCGAACAGCAGTGGACCGCGCTGTTTGATGAACCTCAAGATGCAGCTTTTTTATTTCTGTACTTTTCCTTCCCTTCATTCCCTTGCTACATATGCCTGGAGTGTACTGGTTCTTTGCAGCCATGCACGTGGCTATGCTCGTTTTTGCTAAATTTTTCGTGCCTCAAACACGTGGAAAGACCATTGAAGAGATTCAAAAAATGTTTGAGAAAGATGATGATGTTGGCCAGACTGTAACTACTGGGCAATAATGACCTGCTGCTTGTCATGAAATAAATAGACACATTTTGACAGGATTTTGACGAACTATCCCCAATCCACATTATACCATTGTAACACTAAAAAAGAAATGCTGCGCATATTACCTACGTTTGATGCAGGTGTCCTAGAAATACTTTAGATATTTGTAGCTGCTGAGACTAATTAACGATTTTCGCAGCCAGGTGAAAGAAATGAAACCTTGAAACTCCAACGAGCGGAAAGGTACAAAAGATATTTCTATGGAATTGCGTCCCATGGCTGATCTGCTCTGATCATATGGTCTTACGTAACCCGCTTATCTGGACAAGTATGAGCATACCTTCAGATTCATTGCACGTCTATGTGACAGCACGTTTCTGTTCCGTTCAGAGCCCTCACATGCGGCCTCACGTGGGGCCTCAGGTGCGACCTCGCTGCTGGCTTCCAGGCAGAATAAACTGCAGCAGAGAGAAACGTCAAAGCATTGCTGGCACGCCGAGCAGATTATTTATAGCGATAAGGTGTTCACTAAAAATTGACACAAACTTTGAATAACTACACATCAAAAGCGAAGCAAGCTATTTCGGTGCAACTTACCATAGAGATAAAAGGAACTTTTCTCATTATATCGAGCATAAAATTTTACGGATATAATTAAAACGGTCGCGTAGGAGGTCGCTTTAAATAAGGACCACCGAAAGCCCATTGGCAGACTTTCCCAAAATAGTGCGTCAATAGGAGAGTCTCGCACGTACAAATACCTAATGAAAACTTACAATGTCGAAGTTAGTTACATACCGCATGGTGGAAAGAAAGTTCTATGTGGGTTTGGGAGTCCGAAAAGCTGAAGTGGTGTAATTGTGAAAATATTGACCTGAGGAAGGGTCGGGGCCCCGAAAATGCACGTGGAGGGGCTTTTTGGCACCTCACGGCGCAATGCTGCTGATCAGTAAGGTATCAGCTGTACCAACACGAAGAATATATAACACACCTGAGGCTAGGCTGAATACCAAACGACGTAAATGATTTCTCGAAGCGACTGGAAACAGCAATAGGCAATAGACGTAAATATGCAATGGTCAAGAAATGCCAAAAATTTCATAACAAGGTCGAACTATTTAAAGGGACCCTCCCACCTTCAAAAAAGTTTATGAATTGGCATGAATGTGATGTCGCTCGGTTCAGAAAGAGCGAAAACGAATATCTACCAAATTTCACCGAAAAATGTTCACCGGTTTTCAAGATATTAGACTTTTACTTTTGCTTACTTTTTGGGATCTCCGCTGTTCCTAGCGACTTTATTTGGAAGCAATAATTTGGCAGCTGAAAGTGCGGCACTTGTTGCGCGCAAAGCAGCATATACCACCGCATGCTACAAAACGTTTTAGTCAAACATTTAAAAATCGTTAGATATCTGCGCTGACGTCACACATTCAGAGGGGTATTCCTATGCATTAGCCCCTCTGAATGAAAATGCTGCAATTTTGAAATTCAATATTTCCGATTTAAGGCATTTCTCGATGTTGTGAGTGCCGAAACCGGTAATTGTGAGCCAGGGACCCCATTTTGGCTATCTCAACTCAAATCTAATGTTAAGGTGGGAGGGTCCCTTTAAGGAATAAAAATTATATTTTTAGTTAAAGGGCGACAATTAGCTAGACAATGGAGTGTTCTGTAGTGATGCTATCGATGACGTAAGAGCTAACGTCCATTTAAATGTCGGTATGCAAACTAACGCTGAATGCTATGGTGTATCTATGTGTTATTTCAGAACATATCATCAGTTCGACTTCATTCCTCCAGGCTGGTCCATATAATATGATACTTTCGGAGCCAAATGTATTATTTAGTACTAGAGGTTCATGCAGAACAACATATGTAACCAGAAGGTGATCTTCTGGTCCGACCTCGCTCCAGCACACTAACCAAAGGGCGCCTTGCGCACCCCGGCCGATGTAAAAATTCCATTTGTAACGAGGCCAAATAAGCCGTTCGCCACGCCTGAAATTTAAGAAATGAGTATTAAATGTGTTTTGCCGAAAGCTATAACGTTTGTTGGTGTCTTTAGATTTCAAAGAAAATATCAACTGGTAGCTCGTTACCGCCATGAATTGGCCAAATTCACGGTCCACTGGTACCAGAGCATGTGAAAACACTTCCAAGCAAATGTCCAAAAAGAGACCTATGGGGATCAGGCAAATTTGTTGACGATCTACAGCTTGCAGCAGGTGCAATGCGCTTTACAGCTTTACAATAATGCCTCGGTTGTTTAAATCGGTACATTTTACCGATGATACAGTCTGCTAAACTTTGCCTCAATTTCTAGTGAACACATATTAGACCAAATAAATCAGTTGATTGGGATTTCATTTGCTGTTAAGCATTAACCAAGCAACTTGTCATCAGACCATGAAATTACTTTTATTGTGAATGTCGGTCATATGCTCGACTAAAGTCATAACATGAATTACCTAACTATAAGATAAGAAGAGTTTATGTACATGCTTGGTTGAAATGCAGGAATTCTTAATTTTCATACAGGGATCGTAATTTTTGCACTGTATATTGAAAACATAGGTAGGTACCAGTGATTCTACCAACTATGCGGACGATGACGCTCAGCAATGAAACCACATCAAAATGCATCGCAATGCATACCTACCTATCGGTTGGCCTCATAGTAAAACGTTATCGGCCTGCACGGCGCACGCACATACACTTTGGTACACAGCATATTGGTGTTACAGGCGGGAATATTTAGTTTCTTATGCATTGACACTATATGCATCATACGATATCTATGTCATCACCGAAGATATGTTGTTGAGTGCTCTCGCGAGGAACATCTTGTTTTAATATTTTAGAATGATTGTTAACCCGCGCCCCGTAGGGGGGGGCCGAAACGGCCCCCCCCTGTCCTTTTCGGTCGATATCTCCTAAACGGCTGGAGATATCGCCACCAAACTTTCAGGACCCCTCCGGGCATCAATTTTACACATTGTGACCAAAAAATTTTCCAGAGGCTATGATAGGTTGGCCACTAATGACGTCAGAGTGACGTCATGTTCTGTCATTTTCGACCGAAAAAAGACCTTCGCGAGAAGACCTGTCAGGACTACAGCTTTGAAGATACAGAAAAATGATCAAGACATAAAAGGTGTAGAATTGACAGGGCTACAAAACTGCTATCTCGAATTTTTGAAATTTTTGGGTTTTGACCCCCCAAAATCAAAAAAGCATTTTTTTTGGATATATTCACCAAAAAATCCAAAAAGTTTTTTGAGTTTCGAAAAAACCGGAATATATGTGATAGTGCCTACCGTCTTCTATCTACATACCAAATTTCAGATCGATACCTCGTTTTTTGGCCAAGTTATAGCGAAAAAACTGTTCAAAAATGATGACGTCAAATTTTCAAACTCAATTTTTGGCAATTCTAGAACTCGTAGAGCAAAACAAAGACCACCATTAGACTCCCCGTGACGAGCTGCATCGAATTGATACCCATTTTATGCAAAAATATCAACTTTGAAATTTGACCTAATTTGACCTGACCTTGACCTGACCTTCACAAAAACGTGACCTAGGCTGGCCCCAAAGGCTGCCTAACCCACATAATCGCATTTGTCATGTAAAATGGACCATAAAACATGTATCACACGATACATTCATATTGTGACCCCCGGTGACCTGACCTCGCTGTGACCTGACCTGGTATCAGTGACCTCAGATAGCAAAGTATGTGTTTGACGAACAATGTACCATCGATGGTTTTCAATAAATTACCAATTTAGTCGCTTTCACAGCACATTTCTTGAATTGCCTGTGAACGGTGAAAATCTGACCTTTGACCTGACCTGTGACGTCATCGGTTTGACCTAGGTCAATGAAATTTGGTCACAAGGTAGTTCCCGGGTGGGGCTATCGAACGCCGTTTGAATTTTGAAAATCGGCCGGTAACTTTCCGAGATCTTAGGGGGGGCCGAAACGGCCCCCCCCCTACGGGTGGTAGGGTCCGCCGGTAGCCCTACGGGGCGCGGGTTAATGACCTTTTCCTCGAATAATAAAATGCTATGACGAAAGTGATATATAGTTCAGTGAATTTTCGTCCATAGGGCATCATCAGACAAGCAATTAGCAAACATACCCAAATCATATACCTTTTCGACATTTAAACATTTCATTATTCGAGGAAAAGGTTATTAACAATCATTCTATGTCATCACACTCGACCACAACATAAGACACCATGAAACAGCACAGCGAAATATAACTTCGCTTTTTGCAGCCATAGCGCTACATTTATAAGGGCTGCTACAAAAAGTGCTATTTGAGTTAAGGCAACACAACCCTTCAGCATTTATCATGCGAAGAGTTACCGATACACGTGTAATTTTACTTCACTTACGAAGTAAAAGTTAGTGAACAAGCTTACGAAGACCCAGACTGCTTGGCAGAATCGGAATCATGAATAGGGAATGTCTGGTAAGTCAAACTCCCTCGCTTGTCCTTAAGGTGCACATGGATTGGATCACTGGCACAGTTGGTAACGTTCTTTACAAATATTTTCTGCACTTCCTCTATGGACTTCCCACGTGTATGAGGTAAGCACACTTTAGCAAAAACAAACAACAAAAAGTGCATAACAGTGAAAAACCAATAAACACCTGACATATCCACAGCGGCGACGGCGAGCGGGAAGGTGTACACCATGATGAAGTTGATGGTGCCAAAGAAGGTCAGCAGGATCCCTCCGGCCTCGGCGCGGATGGCGTTGGGCAGCAGCTCGGTCAGCAGAAGGTTGGTCAGCGGCGCGATTCCCAGCGACATGGCGCTCACGATCACCAGCACTGAGACCAGCTGCACCCAGGCATAGTCGGCCAGCGCGGCGCTGTAGTGGAAGAAGAAGCCGCTGACGAGGCAGGCCGCGCCGCCAACCACGCCGTTAATCATCAGTGACGTTCTGCGCTCGCTCTTTTGCACGATGTAGCTCATCATGATGGAAGTTATCACTCTGAGGGCGCCCACCAAAATCGACCCGATGTACGGGTTGCTGAAGCCACCAACATCTTTGAAAACTACCGGAGCGAATGACGCTGTGGTAAATCCTCCGGAAAACACAAACAGTACGTACATGCAGAGCATCAGACAGAAGGGCACCAGATAGTGTCTGTGTCTGAGAAGTTGCAGCACCTCGAACAGAGACGCGTCGTGCCGGTGTTCCTCTCCGAGCGACTCCCTGATTTTCTGTATCTGCTGATCGACGTCATAGTCCTTGCCATGGTAGAAACGGAGCGAGCGTTGTGCCTCCTCCACCGGATGCCCTTTTGAGATGAGCCATTTGGCGGAGCGAGGAAGCATGAGCGAGACTAGGAACATTACAACGACGGGCCCGATGCCCACTACTAGACACGTATGTCGCCAGCCAAGCTTCCAGCCACACAAGAAAGTAATGAGCATACCAAAACTTAACATTAGGTTGAAGAACAATGCAAGCACTCCGCGAATGTTTACTGACGAGATTTCACCAATATATGTGATGGTGGGCCCAAAGACAATGCCCACAGCTAGGCCTGTCAGGGTGCGGCCGGCCAGCATGGTCCAAAAATCGCCTCCCAGAGCCAGCAGCAGCCAGCCGCCGGCCAGGGCCGGGGCGCACAGCTGCACGAGGCGGATGGTGCCCAGCCGCGGGTTGACGTAGCTGGACACCAGGCAGCCCAGCGTGTTGCCGATGGCGTAACCGGAGGCCACCCAGGAGATCTGCGAGCGGGTGAGCGGCAGGACACCCTGGTCGGCTGTCATCTGCTCTGTGAACACGCCCGTGAACGCCAGGCTGCCGCCTATGCTGAACCCGGTCACGGAGAGGGACAGCGCAGTCACAACCTGTCGGCAAAACGACACGGCGCTCACTCATCTGAGACAGGACTCAGAGTGATGATGCAATATGACATACTCAGTGAGTGAGAATAATGCGATTTATCTATGCTGGTACAATGATAACAACATGCCTATCACATCTGAAACATCGCGTAGAAGACGAGATCAAGCTTGAGTCAGTCGCCAACTTTCGCAACATTCTATACACACGTCCGGGAAGACGTACTCGTAAGCCAGGAATGACTGTCGAATAGCGCAGCTTTACGGCTAAGCGACCTACATCAATTTTCACAATGAAACATTTTTGATCTGTAAAAATGGGTAAACAATGCACATTTAATGACGATGTATGTGTACAGTATAACGCGACACGTGTTACTTCCTCTCTAGACTCGGCAGGCAGGACCCGCTCCCACCTGCATCACGAGGCCGCGCCTCGAGTCCTTCCACTGGTCTCCGCACTTGGCCTCCCCGCTTCCATCGGCCGCGCTGCTCATGTTTTAGCACCAGCAGCGTCTGTACGCGTCTGCACTGCGTATCTCACTCAGGGCAGCGTACACAGCACCAACTCTGTCGGTGACAACCTCGTGACTCCCAAGTCAGCCGACGGAGCCGTGTAAACAAATCGGAGCGGCCGCCTGACTAAAATAGTCTGGGGCGGGGGTCGGGCGCGGGGTGCCACCGGGCTCCTCCTCTCCCGAAAGCTGACACCGACTGCTCACACCGCGGTATCGGCCGAGAACGAGGGGCTGGCTGATGTGTGCCAGGTCACACCGTACCCTATTGTTCACAGCGCCTGGGGTAACCAACGGGCTGGGGACGGGGTGCGGAGGCCAATGACAATGCGATTGGGCCCAGCGACAGAAGATCCGAAATCGAGACACGTTTTGAAATTGATAATGGCATCGGGCCAAAAATAGCAACCAAAAAGACTCAGACGTGCCGTGTATATACATATATCATTGGTGGGAATCCAGCTTGGGGTAGTTCCACAGTGTGACACAAGCCACTCACTTCTGATAAAGATTCTGTAAATTGATGGACTACAAATGCAAGTCACAATGCCAGTGGAATTGCACTCCTCTGATAATGACGTTCCATCGATACCATCCATCGGTACCGTCGACGGGTGATCCAGCAGCACCGTCCCACTAGCAGTACCGGTAGACTAACCCCACCAGCAGCACCAACCCCACCAGCAGCGGACCGACAGACTGACCCCACCAGCAGCACCGTCCCACTAGCAGTACCGGTAGACTGACCCCACCGCAGCACCAACCCCACCAGCAGCGGACCGGCGCGATTGACCCCACCAGCAGCACCTTCCCACTAGCAGTACCGGTAGACTGACCCCACCAGCAGCACCAACCCCACCAGCAGCGGACCGGCTCAGCTCCGCAGAATTGGCGCCGGTCCGCGGCGGCCGATCGCACGGTCGGTCAGCCCGCGCTGGCAGCCGCTTCTCTATGGAAATGGCCGGTTTAGAGGCGGCAGGTGGTCGAACACATTGCTCGCGCTGCTCAGCGCGCCACGCCGACGGTTACGGCTGATAAAACGGCCGCCGCGCCCCGGAGGACCTCACACCGATCGTGGACGAGTCGCCTACACGAGACGCGGTAACGCAAGAATGGCGATGGAGTTTGGGAAGGAGCGCAGGGAAAACTGTCATTATAGAAGGACATCGACCGCATTTTACTGTAGCTAAAGGCTGCTCCGTATTTTTCAGAGAGCTACGTAGTACGTACTCCTGGTGAATATGGTAAGCTGGGCACTTTTTTGATGCATTATCTTTCCATCCAGCGTTCTGCCATAAGCAGCAGTAATTCAGTAGGGACTGGGGGTTAGTTCCACTCTCCAGGTAGGGCAGCGAGGCAGTGACAGTCTGTTTGCTCGGCGCCGATTGCTGTTTGCACCGGGTCGGCGGTCGACGCGGTAAGGGCTCTCAGCGCCGACCGGACGCCCAGAAATCTCACCGGGGGGGGGGGGGGGGGGGGGGGGCGCGGTGAGGGCGCTCCACCGCCGCGCTGTTGGCCCCAAACAGAGCCGGGGCCAGGACCGTCCGCCTCCTGCTCATTGATCAGCTCATACTGGGAGGTGTGCCGGTCATTAGTCTCCACGGCTGGCGTGGTAACGACAAGGCGACGGGCGAACCCCAATGAGCCGGGGGCTGCACACAAATGTAAGGCCATATGTAGCGTGCATATGTCATACCGCGCATGCCTATAGTAATTCGACTGCGCATTGCGCACGTCAGAGGAGCGACGCAGCGCGGTGTCGTGGCGGCTGCGCCTGGGGTTCCGCCACACTGGGTGGCTGCGGCCGCGGTGAAATTGTAACTGCGCTCTTCGATAACTGAGGTAGAACGAATACTCTGTGGTAGCTCTTATTGTATTGTGTATTGCATTGGTTCATCTAAAATGCAACATCACCACACCTACCTTCTTACGGCCATTGTGTTAATGAAAGTTGAAGCACGAATGACCTTTGGTTGACCTTGACACATGAAAGGTCGTTTCCGAATACGATGGATTCGTACCCGCTGATCACGAATCTGGCATATGTTGTCCTCTAAGCCTTCATTTAGAGCCTCTGGATGGCATCATTGTCTTATGTATTGACTTGAATCAGTGAAATAGCCTCTGGCAAGGATACTCTTCTGTGACCTTGACTTTTGAGCAGCCTTGTATCGTAAGATAAACCACAAATAGGGACCTGATAAGCCTCAAAACATTTCAAAACATCTTGAAAGCTAGCTGCACGCCAGATGTACGAAAAGTGCAAAGTTTGAGGTCAATTTTGAGCATGACCCTGACCTTGACTTTTGATGTTGAGCCCATTTCGGAATCCTCAGAATCTCGTTTTTCGTTTGACACCCAATTTTGCCGGTTTTATGCGTCCTGCCGTCCTCTAGAACGCTTACTTTGAGATCACTACACATGTGCCGGTTTTTGCCTTTGACCTTGCCCTCTGACCTTGAAAATTGACCTAAGGTGAAAAATTTTGGGGGCCTTAGAATTGTATTGTATTGTATTGTATTGTATTAAACATCCGTAGAGCATCCGCGATAACCGAGGCTAAATTGTTCAGTGTCAAACGCATGCATAAAACCGAACGAGTGGGGAGGTAGAACAAGCATTCAAAACATGCACACGAGCATCCGCGCTTAGCCCATCACATCGTATGGTATGGTATGGTACAATACCCAATCGTATCGTATGGTATCGCCTTTGTTTGCGTAGCTCCCTTATTTACGGAGTTAGACGGGGGGGGGGGAACGCCCCCCCCCCGGGCTGCAGTGGTTGGAATTACTCCCCAGGCCCGGCCGGGTTCAGGGGGGCGTTTTTGACCTATTCCCCCTAGTCTTGCTGTGGCACTTTTGAAGATTATTAATGTAATTATTAGGTATGTTATTAATAACCTTATGCTCATAAGTAATTATATTCAAAAGAAAAATACAGGTTAACCCTAGAACGCCTAGGGGGGGGGGGGGGTTTGTATCAACCCCCCTGAGGTTTTTTTCGAAGTGCACGCTAAACGGCTTGTCGTAGCGGGCTGAAATTTTCAATACCCTCTGGGGCAACCTTTGCGCATCTTTTGCCGAAAAAAATTGATCGGGTCATGTCAGGTCACGGAGTTATGACGTCATAAGAGGTACAGCCTCCGGCCGACAGTTACCAAACGTGTGCGCCGAATCCCTAGGTTTTCTGCCGGTGATACCCACATTGTTTGATGGATCATGATGAAACTTCCCATGCATGTTGGGGCAAGCATTGGCTATCGTGTGGTGCAAGAAAATTGACCGGGTCAGGTCAGGTCACGGAGTTATGACGTCATAAGAGGTACAGCCTCCGGCCGGATTTTCACGAAGTGTGTACCGAGTCCCGAGGTTTCCTGCTGATGCTATCCACATTGCAGTGGATATCCACTATCTTTTCTGAGTCGTTACCTACAGTATTTATAGCGGAGCAGTGGTCAACAGCCGACGAATCGGGACAAACACCGGAGGGTGATGTGACACCGTATCACTCATCAGCAATAGGCCTCTTACTTTTATAGGGTAAATACACCAAAAACACCATATATGATGCAGAATTGAGTGGGGAATACGTTGTTGAAGGTTTGAAGTTAATATCTCTCACCGTTTTGCCGCAATCGTTGCGCAAAGTTGAAAAAGTTTGATTTTTCGGAAAATTTGACCTTTGACCGGTCATAAGTAGGTCAAATGTTGACCTAGGACCAAAAAATATACCACCAATCGCGAGATCTCGTTGAGAGCAATCCGTTGTTTTTTTTTCCGCTAAGCTCTACGACCTTCCGTTTCGAAACGCCAGGGGGGGGGGTCGTAACAACCCCCCCCTGGTCGTTCGTGTTATGAGAAATGGCCTGGTCGTGCGAGGGTTAACCCTCGCCGGCCGAGGGGGGGGGGGGGCGGGTGCCGCCCCCCCCATAGGGTTTTTTCGCGATAGCTCCGAACACGCTGGCGATAGAGAGCTGAAACTTGGCATACCTGACCTTTGATCCAAGCCGCATCTTTTGACACCAACCGCATTTTTGGGTCAGGTCAGGTCACTGACCTATGACGTCATAAGTGAACCTCTGCACGGTCTTCAGATGTCGCAACTTCGCAACGCCCTCACTGCCAGAGGAGATGTCACAGGGAAATGAAACTTGCAGGATCTAGTATCCATTATGAGTCCCACAACTTGTATATCTCGGATTTTTCCTAAAGGTCATATGAGGTCAGGTCATTTTCGTGACCTCACCATTATAAATCAATGGGGAAAAATGAAAACTGCTATTCTGGCGCCGGGAACGATCTCCAACTATCTCAAGCACACAGAATCGTGATTTTATGCACTCCTTGCAAGGTTAGATGCGTCACTTTTGCAATGTTGACCTTGCGTGACGTCATTTATGACGTCATCAAGGTCATATTTGTTTTTCGTCAATAACTCTTGATCAAATTGAGCTAGCGAGTCGGAAAAGCCACCAATGGACTCAGGAAGACCTGCCGAATCGAATGATATGCGACATGACCTCTTTCGACCAACTTCGTGACCTGGGGGTGCTGACCTGACCTTGACCTGAGGTCAACACCCCAAGTTGACCTGACCCGGACAAAAAGTATACCATTCGACGCGCCTGAGCGAGACGAACACGATGCTGCCAAAATCGGCGCTCTGCGGCCGTTTTTTGCGAAGTTATTCACCAAAAACTGAACCGTACCTTGGGGCACTTGACCTGACCTCAGAGGTCACCGGTTGACCTAGGACCTTAAAATCGGGTACCAATCTCTGCGTCTCGTAACGGCGCACACGCTCGTTTTTTCCGCGACGCGCTAGCTCCACCAGGGGCGAAACGGCGAGGGGGGGGGGTCGTACCCGCCCCCCCCCCCTCGGCCGGCGCGTATGTAGAAAACCAATAGGTCCGGCGAGGGTTAATATATTTCGACTTGCACCTTCATCAGAATGCCTAATATGTAGTTTCCTGCATTCTGTCTAAACAGACACAGACCTTCGCACCCCGTAATCGTTCTCTCGGTAGGTATAAGAATATGTGCCACAAAAATGATCGCAAACCAACTACCTAGCATTGTTCTTGATATTCGAGAGTTTTAGGACGCATCGGCGATAAAGGCCATTTGGATGGTATTCAAGGGAAATGGGTAACCCTCTTAGCCAGATGTTTTGGCTTGCCAGCGGCTCATTCCTAAATCCCGAGAGTTACACATATGTCGAGCCCTCGGCCCACTTGTGATTTTTCATCATCGATGATACCTATCTACCTACATTCAGGAATGCCACAAGTGTTACAGTTGACATTCTTGAAATTCTGGCAATAATGAGCTGTCAATGATAAGTTTTTAGGTCACCAACGCGAATTCACGATTCCATTCGCTGTGAGTTTCTTATGTTGAAATGCCACCTTTTTAAATAGGCAGTACCTACTTAATCGTTACCTATATAGGCATAGAGTTTAACGATTTTCCAGCCCAAACACCAGGCACATGATGCCAATTCATGCCGTGTGATACCGTTATATACTGCATTAACGTATGAATTTATCGATGATTTATGTTAATGCAACGAGTGTTGAAAGAATTTGCGGGAGGATTTGCCTTATACAAATAAATGCAGCACACGTTTAGCTGCAGGGGTTAGTGAGGGTGACACAGATTGCTGCAGCGCAGGTGCAAACTCCCCTATGCCGAGTAACCAATGACACCATGAAAGTTGACCGAATTTTCGAGCAGCTAACGGTAGGACGGTTGCACGCGGGCAGTGACCTGGGGCGGAACACCGACCCCCCGTGCCGGAGGCCACCGAGTGACTGCACGGCGGTGACCTGCCCCCAGGCGGCGGACGACACAGATGCTGCACCGATATGGCCCGTAGGGAGCGCCGTGGGTGGCGCACACTGCCCCCATGACCCGGTCGCTATGCCGGCGGCACATTGCCTTAAATAGCAGACTGGGCTGCAAATCGGCAGTCATCCAAAGCCAGAGGTCCGGCCATGACACCAGGAAGCTGCTCACTGCCGGCGCTGGCGCTCTGTGCGGCACTGCTGCTCGTCGGCACGGAAGGACACGTTCGAGGGATCGACTCATCCGACACCGGCGGCCAGCAGGGAGGTACAGAGTCGAGGATCAACGCCAAGAGCCTGATGACGCTCATTAGAATGCTGGTCACCAGGAACGACGTTGGAGCCGATGTAGAAGGTCAGTCGAAAGGAATGCTGTCAAGAATCCCAAAGGAAATGACTTCATTCTGGTCAGATCGCGCCGCCATCAAGCGCAGCGACGACAAAACAGAACAGGATTTGTATCCACTAGCGCCGACAGTCCAAAAACGCACGCAAGGCTCCGATCAATACACGGATGAAAATGGTGAGCATCTAAGCCCAACCGACTTCTCCAACGCCGCAAAAATATCCAACGAAATTGACGAACGCCCTGAGGGGGCAGCAGATCCGACAGAAAACCATGATATAAAAGATGCCGACTTTTTTGAAGGAGATATCGTGCATGGTCATCCTGAGAGGCAGGGTCGCAATATGATCAGGGACGATGACCAAAAGTGGCTGCGCGGTGAAATTCCGTACGTTATCGCCTCAGGATTTAACACTGACGAGCGAGCCACGATTGCCAAGGCCGTGCTCGAGTTTGAGCGCAACACATGTATCCGTGTGCGGCCGCTGGGTCCGACCGACGACGCCAGCCAGGGCTACGTGCGCATCATCAAGGGCGATGGGTGCTACAGCTCCGTGGGACGCCAGGTCTCCAGTCCCGGGCAGGAGCTTTCGCTGGGAAACGGCTGCCTCTTCCCAGGCATTGTCGTGCACGAGTTTATGCATGCCATCGGTTTCTGGCACGAGCAGAGCCGTCCCGACCGCGACAGCCACGTGATGATCCACTACGACAACATCAAGTACGGCAAAGACTACAACTTCAAGAAGTACACCACGAATGAAGTGCAGCTGAAGGGCACCCCCTACGACGTCGGATCCATCATGCACTATGGGCCTTATGCGTTCGCTAGAAACCGTAACCAGCCGACTATATCGGCACTGAAGCAGACCTCTGTGACGATGGGACAGCGGGAGGGACTCTCCCACTACGACATCCAAAAAATAAACACACTCTACGGGTGCAAGGACGTGACCAAACCTCCGCCGCCGATAACCAAACCAGAAAAATGCACCGATAGAAACATGTACTGCAAGGACTGGGCAGCTGCCGGGGAGTGTGGCAAGAACCCTCTCTACATGAACATTTACTGCGCCAAATCTTGCGATAAGTGCTCCGACAAGTCCTGTGAAGATCTCAATGAACTCTGTCCGAAGTGGGCGGAGACCGGCGAATGCGCCGCCACGCCATCCTACATGACACTCTACTGCAAGAAGTCCTGTGACCTGTGCGACGGAAACGGAGGCATGGCCTGCAACAACGTCAACGGCTACTGCGAGGCCTGGGCTGAGATGGGTGAGTGCGACAAGAACCCCGACTACATGCACGGCAGCTGCCGGAAGGCGTGTAAGCTCTGCTAAGGTTACAGGAGGGCAAACGATACACATCAGGGTCTTTTTGATGTGTGCTGTATACTTGCTCAGACATATATAGATCTGCATGTCTACATCTGAGCACTTACACTAGGAAAGCTCATAGATGCGTTATCTGTGGCGTTAACTACCAATTGGGTATTGTTATTGTTCTTGTGTTATTGTAAGAATTGCTCTTGTTCTTGTTCTTGTGATGGGTTTGGGAAGTAGGTGGGAACTAAGCTGTTTTGGTGAGAGTTGCTGCTTTATAGATGAATGAATGCCTTTCTTGTTCGAGAAGGCAGACATGAGGCTGATTTGGCATTCTGACTATATCTATACATTGTTGTGTTGAGTAAGTCGTTTTGTGGAAAGACGTTTTGCTCGAGGCCGACGGTATTGCTTATTGTAATTGCTATTAGCAATACCGTCGATACCGTAAGCAGTGACTTCACTTCAAACTTAAGCTGGTCTGCCTTACCCCACCGGCCACCATCCACTATATTTGCAATGCAAGGCATTGGAACGCGCAGAGGGCCGTTTAAGGGAAGATACAAATATCCGACATGAATTTTACTTTCATTACATGGACTTACAGCCTACAGGTATGAAGGTAACCATAACGACAGGCGACAGCTGCACATGTTGCTATCAATATATGCACTGAGCTCGTATTTATTTTATTTGCCAATCACTGCTGCTTATTCAAGCAAGCTTAGTACACAACGAGCATCGCTCGATACCAGACGAATAAAACACGGATTCGCTCTGTTTAGTACATAAGTAGTCGAAACTCATGGGACATAAACTAGCCGATAATTGATCGTAATTCTCGTCAATTAAATATAAAAGTTAAAATACCTACAAATTGATGAGCCAAAGCTGCGATGGCGGCGGACAGTCCGTTCCCCGGAGCGGCTCCTAGAGCTCACACCTCTGCGTGCGCCAGCTGGGGCGCGTCATATCCGACGTGACAGCCCAGTCCGCAGCAATCCGGCCGGGCGGTCAGCCGAAAACGCGGGACGGACAGCTCAGAGAGGACCGAGGCGGAACCGTCCCAGGGGCGGCGGCGCCGCAGAGAGATCACCCTACGGCGCAGGGAGATCACCCTACGGCGCAGAGAGATCACCCTACGGCGCAGAGAGATCACCCTACGGCGCAGAGAGATCGCCCGACTGGCGCAGAGAGATCACCCAACTGGCGCAGAGAGATCACCCGACTGGCGCAGAGTCGCAGAGAGATCAACCGACACCCATCTGGCGCAGAGAGATCACCCTACTGGACTCTCACTCTCGGCTCTTTCATGATTATTATGGGCCTCCAGGTTTGATAGGGACGCTTCAAAACGTCGTACAGGGCTTAGGTTAAAATGTGACACAACTGCCAGAACCCAACGTTGATATTTTGGTCACTCTAAGAACTCAATGTTGGCCAGTGTGTGCACCAATTCGTCCTCTTGAGGTCCGTACACAGCCCAGTAAGGGCCACACTGGTCACTGAGGAGTGGGAGACCGCCATGTCGTTGAGGACCAGTGTGATGGACTGCTTCATACTACATAGGCCAACCTGGTCACTTTCGAGTTCCTACGCCGGGCCTTTAAGAGCTCTATGTTGACCTGAGCAGTAATCGCCACGCAATTAAAATAAAAAAAGTGGATCGCTATTAACCCTCGCCGGCCGAGGGGCGGGTGCCGCCCCCCCCCCCCCCATAGGGTTTTTTCGCGATAGCTCCGAACTCGCTGGCGATAGGAGCTGAAACTTGGCATAACTGACCTTTGATTCAAGCCGGATCTTTTAAAACCAACCGCATTTTCGGGTCAGGTCAGGTCACTGACCTATGACGTCATAAGTGAACCTCTGCACGGTCTTCAGATGTCGCAACTTCGCAACGCCCTCACTGCCAGAGGAGATGTCACAGGGAAATTAAACTTGCGGATCTACTATCCATTATGAGTCTCACAATTTGTATATCTCGGATTTTTCCTAAAGGTCATATGAGGTCAGGTCATTTTCGTGACCTCACCATTATAAGTCAATGGAGAAAAATGAAAACTGCTATTCTGGCGCTGGGAACGATCTCCAACTATCTCAAGCACACAGAATCGTGATTTGATGCACTCCTTGCAAGGTTAGATGCGTCACTTTTGCAATGTTGACCTTGCGTGACGTCATTTATGACATCATCAAGGTCATATTAGTTTTTCGTCAATAACTCTTGAGCAAATTGAGCTAGCGAGTCGGGAAAGCCACCAATGGACTCAGGAAGACCTGCCGAATCGAATGATATGCGACATAACCTCTTTCGACCAACTTCGTGACCTGGGGGTGCTGACCTGACCTTGACCTGAGGTCAACACCCCAAGTTGACCTGACCCGGACAAAAAGTATGTCATTCGACGCGCCTGAGCGAGGCGAACACGATGCTGCCAAAATCGCGGCTCTGCGGCCGTTTTTTGCGAAGTTATTCACCAAAAACTGAACCGTACCTTGGGGCACTTGACCTGACCTCAGAGGTCACCGGTTGACCGAGGACCTTAAAATCGGGTACCAATCTCTGCGTCTCGTAACGGCGCACATACTCGTTTTTTTCCGCGACGCGCTAGCTCCACCAGGGGCGAAACGGCGAGGGGGGTCTTACCCGTCCCCCCCTCGGCCGGCGCGTATGTACAGTAGGTCTATTAAAAAAGTCCCCAGCACCAGTGGGCGCTGCCTTCGCTGAGCCGAACCCCCGTCTGCCTGTCCCATATCGCGCCGGGCTCAGGTCAGATAGGGTCAGCGGGGCCGCTCGGTCCGGCCCGCGGGCGGTGGACGGGCGGCCGGTAACGCTTTCCGCCAGCCAGCGTAGAATCCAACAAACGGGACGGCCGCCGCTCAGCGCAGCGAAACCGGTGTTGAAGAATGGCAGTAGCTGTTTATGTCTATATGATGTTCATGGTGTTTTTGTTCAAAGCCACAATGATTATGAGAAAGTCATTGTTAGCCCGTGCCCCACAGGAATGCCTATGCACGCCCTGTTGAAGGGAAAATGGGGATTGAGCATCATTCTTATAACTCAGCTTTGGGCATTTAAGTGGCATTCGAAGTAGCGTCAAAAGTAGCAAAAAAAAAGAAGAAATATACTTCAGCCAATTTTAGATCGGGTCAGAGCCAGAGGTCATGTCACCAGAGGTCATCGGTGGTAAAATTTTGCTTGGACAGGGTGCGTTGCGCGCACCGGTGCATTGGGTTTCCAGTTTCCATGGAAACATCAACAGACTCGGGAGCTCGCAACGCTAGCGTGGAGCCGAATTCATATCAACCGCCGCAACAATGCAGCAGCGCAGCGTAGCGTGCTGCAACGCGGGGCCGTGAAACACCGCCCAGGGCTATCCATGTGTCAGGGCAATCCAACCCACGTGATGGGCTCGGCCCCAGCGGAGCACGAGGTCCAGGACTCCCGCCCAGGCCCCCTGTCTCCCCCTAATTCCTGTCGTCCTTCCCACTCTGAAATCGACCGAGCCTAACCTAACACAACAATCAGCTCGTTTACCGCTATGTCTGAATAATATTGTCAGATTTAATAAAGGCGAACGGCTTAGCACGTAAATAACAGCAACTGCCACCATTGGTATTATGAGAAAACCAGTTGCTTTTCCACAAACACAAAAGTTTTTAGCTTAAAACTCGCTTGAAATTAATCTTACCAGCCTCGTGTTCCTCTTATCAAAAAACGCTTCGAATGAATCAAAAGTTGATCTTTTAAATAAAGGTTATTTGAAAAATTTGGCCTATGTTCAAAGACATGACCTGACCAGAAATGGTAATGATGCATAGCAGGATATTAGATTCGTATCGTGGAACTTTACAAACACTTTAGATGATTTCACAACTTGAGCATGTCTATGTATAGTTACTTTTCGGATTATTCTCTGGGATAATAATATCTAACTCACAAGTCCATATATTTCGGATGATGTTGCTCACCCTTGGTCACTGGACAAAATAAAAACAATTACATATATGAAAAACCACGTGGTTAAAAACAAAAAAAAAAACGTGGTTTTTCATATATGTAATTGTTTTTATTTTGTTCAGTGACCAAGGGTGAGCAACATCATCCGAAATATATGGACTTGTGAGTTAGATATTATTATCCCAGAGAATAATCCGAAAAGTAACTATACATAGCTAATTTCCTGGAAAAATGACTAAAACAACATATTAAGCATGTCTATCAAAAATAATTATGACATGGCTCATATATAAGCTGGGTGTGTGATCATGCTTACTAGTATGTTTCCCGCAACTGATAATGTTCTGTTGGCCACAATTTCTATATTTAATTTATTCTCCCGGAGTTCATATTTTTATTAATGACACCTTGACGATGTCGAGAAAAAAACGCTTAGGAGATTTAACAGCCTGAGATACATTCAGTATAAGGAAGGGTGAAGAGTGCTAGATCCCTTCCGTCCTCGCTATCCTCAGGAAAAAACAATCCGTATCGCCCCTAGACTTCATGCTTCCCTCTCTGGACTGGAGGTCACCCCACCAGCCAACCTGTAGTTGATGTCGGATCCATTTAAGGACACATAATCCTGTTCGGGTGACCGTTTGGGAGACGGCTGGACCGTCCCGACAGGGCAATCGTCCCACGGGAACAGTCTCGCTTCCGCAGATCACTGTCGCTGGCTCGCACAGCCCAATTACTACACCAGCATAGTTATGTCATAGCTCTGCAAGGGCCTTTTCAGACTGAAAAAGATGGCTCCCAACAAAACAAACAATTTTCTCATTCAGTATTGTATCCCATCAAGCACCACATGTTTCCGGAGTGTTTATTATGCGTTCCGTCCAAAAAAGCGCAGTTCAATTTTCTCCCATTGACTTGAGCGATCTCAAAATTGACCCGGCCTTTCTGTCAACAATGTCCAACTTGCAAAGTAAACGTTTCAAATACATATAAGTGTTGCCCATTGAAATCGCTGAAAGTTCTAAAGCGATCGGTTAGTCGGTGTATTTAGATATGATGAGCACAGGAACTTTCCTTGAGGTAAGGTTACTTGACGTGACCTGGTGTTATGACCTTGAATTGAAAGACTTGGGCGGGAAAAAATGGGTTATTTGAAATCTGAAAATGCTAGATTTTAACAACAATTGCAAACACTATCCCGGCCAAATAGTGAGTGAGAAGGGAGCGATCCCCCAACCCCATGTTTGGCTCCTATAATTGAGCTAGCTGCTAGAGCCTCGCGGAAAAAAACGAGCGCTTGCTTCGTTACGTGACGCAGCGACTGGTACCCCATTTTAAAATATCAGTGACCTCTTAGGGCAGGTCAAGAGCCCCAAGGCAGTCGATCGGTTTTTGGTAATAATTCGCAAAAATGGTCGCATTATCGTCATTTTGATACAATCGTGTTTTCTGTTCTCAGACGAGTCGATTTATATGCTTTTTTGTTTAGGTGAAGCAATTTAGAATGTTTACCTGAGGTCAATGTCATGTTAGGACAACACAGGTCACGAAGCTGTTGAAAGGAGGACATGTTACATAACATTTGATTCGGCAAGTCTTGCAAAGTCCAAAGATGGCTGTCCCGACTGGCTAGCTCATTTTGATCGGGAGTTATTGACGAAGCACTTCTATCACCCTAGTGACGTCATAAATGACGTCACGCAAGGTGAGCAAAGCAAAAGTGAAGCATTAGACCTTGCCAAGAATGTATGAAGTCACGATTTGAAGTGTTTGAGGTGTAATTTTAAATCATTTCCGACGCCAAATTCACAGTTTCCATATTTCTCCATTATGCTTGACACTAAGTGCATTGCGGATTTGCATCATTTTTTAACCGACAACCGTGCAGAGGTTTACTTAACCCTCGTCGGGCCTATTGGTTTTCTACATACGCGCCGACCGAGGGGGGGGGGGGGGGCGGGTACGAACCCCCTCGCCGTTTCGCCCCAGGTGGAGCTAGCGCGTCGCGGAAAAAACGAGCGTGTGCGCCGTTACGAGACGCAGAGATTGGTACCCGATTTTAAGGTCCTAGGTCAACCGGTGACCTCTGAGGTCAGGTCAAGTGCCCCAAGGTACGGTTCAGTTTTTGGTGAATAACTTCGCAAAAACGGCCGCAGAGCCGCGATTTTGGCAGCATCGTGTTCGCCTTGCTCAGGCGCGTCGAATGATATACTTTTTGTCCGGGTCAGGTCAACTTGGGGTGTTGACCTCAGGTCAAGGTCAGGTCAGCACCCCCAGGTCACGAAGTTGGTCGAAAGAGGTCATGTTGCATATCATTCGATTCGGCAGGTCTTCCTGAGTCCATTGGTGCCTTTCCCGACTCGCTAGCTTAATTTGTTCAAGAGTTATTGACGAGAAACTAATATGACCTTGATGACGTCATAAATGACGCCACGCAAGGTCAACATTGCAAAAGTGACGCATCTAACCTTGCAAGGAGTGCATCAAATCACGATTCTGTGTGCTTGAGGTAGTTGGAGATCGTTCCCGGCGCCAGAATAGCAGTTTTCATTTTTCCCCCATTGACTTATACCTAATGGTGAGGTCACGAAAATGACCTGACCTCATATGACCTTTAGGAAAAATCCGAGATAAACAAGCTGTGAGACTCATAATGGATACTAGATCCTGCAAGTTTCATTTCCCTGTGACATCTCCTCTGGCAGTGAGGGCGTTGCGAAGTTGCGACATCTGAAGACCGTGCAAAGGCTCACTTATGACGCCATAGGTCAGTGACCTGACCTGACCCAAAAATGCGGTTGGTGTCAAAAGATCCGGCTTGAATCAAAGTTCAGGTATGCCATGTTTCAGCTTTCTATCGCCAGCGTGTTCGGAGCTATCGCGAAAAAACCCTATTGCCCCCCCCCCCTCGGCCGGCGAGGGTTAAGACGCCATGGTTAAGTGACCTGACCTGAAAACGTGGTTGATATCAAATGATCCGGCGTGAATCAAATGCAAGGCATATGAAATGTCAGCCTTCTATCATCAGTGTGCTTTGAGCTACCGCAAAAATAAAAAATAAAATACATGGTGGCGGCATTCACCCCTTCTTCTCGGCCGGCGAGGGTTAACCCTCGCCGGACCTATTGGTTTTCTACATACGCGCCGGCCGAGGGGGGGGGGGGGCGGGTACGACCCCCCCCTCGCCGTTTCGCCCCTGGTGGAGCTAGCGCGTCGCGGAAAAAACGAGCGTGTGCGCCATTACGAGACGCAGAGATTGGTACCCGATTTTAAGGTCCTAGGTCAACCGGTGACCTCTGAGGTCAGGTCAAGTGCCCCAAGGTACGGTTCAGTTTTTGGTGAATAACTTCCCAAAAAACGGCCGCAGAGCGCCGATTTTGGCAGCATCGTGTTCGTCTCGCTCAGGCGCGTCGAATGATATACTTTTTGTCCGGGTCAGGTCAACTTGGGGTGTTGACCTCAGGTCAAGGTCAGGTCAGCACCCCCAGGTCACGAAGTTGGTCGAAAGAGGTCATGTCGCATATCATTCGATTCGGCAGGTCTTCCTGAGTCCATTGGTGGCTTTCCCGACTCGCTAGCTCAATTTGATCAAGAGTTATTGACGAAAAACTAATATGACCTTGATGACGTCATAAATGACGTCACGCAAGGTCAACATTGCAAAAGTGACACATCTAACCTTGCAAGGAGTGCATAAAATCACGATTCTGTGTGCTTGAGATAGTTGGGGATCGTTCCCGGCGCCAGAATAGTAGTTTTCATTTTCCCCCATTGACTTATAATGGTGAGGTCACGAAAATGACCTGACCTCATATGACCTTTAGGAAAAATCCGAGATATACAAGTTGTGGGACTCATAATGGATACTAGATCCTGCAAGTTTCATTTCCCTGTGACATCTCCTCTGGCAGTGAGGGCGTTGCGAAGTTGCGACATCTGAAGACCGTGCAGAGGTTCACTTATGACGTCATAGGTCAGTGACCTGACCTGACCCAAAAATGCGGTTGGTGTCAAAAGATGCGGCTTGGATCAAAGGTCAGGTATGCCAAGTTTCAGCTCTCTATCGCCAGCGTGTTCGGAGCTATCGCGAAAAACCCTATGGGGGGGGGGGCGGCACCCGCCCCCCCCCCCCCCCTCGGCCGGCGAGGGTTAAACCTCGCTTCGAATTATTGCAGATAATGATGCGACCGAAAACAAAGCATTTATCTGTGTCTAGAACGGCCGCTGACTTGTTGGACAAGATCCCCAATCTTGATTTGCTAGATGGGAATAAAATGCTGGGTATGTGATACATATATACCCCTCGATTTGCTCTCGCGCTATGTCTATTTTAATCATTACTGTCGCTTTTTTATCCGAGATGATGTCGCCGCTAAACGGGTTGTTTTGTTTGCTTGCTTGCGTTGAATGGTCATTACGGATTATTGAAGGGTTATGATAAAATAGGAATGGGGCGAGGGAGGATATGCACTGCGTCTGCGGGTGTTTAATTTAGATCACAAAGGCATCATTTCCGGCATAGTGCAGAGTCACTATCTTCCCCCTCCTCAGCACTGCGGCATCTCTGCGCCCCTCACACGGCGTCCTCACTCCACGGCCGGCCGCCGCCAACTGACCCACTCGCCGGGCGCCGCGACCTGACCCGTGTCGCTGCCGCGGCCTGCGCAATAGAGTCGGGGCTGGAATCCGGGGGTTCGGCCGGCCGGCCGCCTCTGGAGCGGGGGACTTTTTTTGTAGACCTACTGTACAGTCACCAGCAGTTGCTACCCATCACCCCCGGACGGCGGGGGAGCAAGCTACCACCGCCCCTGCGAGACTAGCGCCGCCATGCGCCAAGAGGTGGAAACACCACGTGACTGAGGCCACGTGAGGGCAGGGTCACGTGATGGAGGGGCGGAGCATAGTAGCTTTTGCGCCCGACACTAACTGAAATGCGGCGCTGTGATTGGGCGCCTTAGCATGAATGAAGCCCCGGCGCCAGAATCAGCCGTTCGCCTTATATGGAAAGTGAGCCTTTGCGTTTCACTGTTCTGTATTGGTTTGAGAGCCACGGCACCATACGAATTGTGAGCCCCTTTGAACGGGTCACCGCCCGAGGCACTGAGGCGACGGCTGTGCCGGGCAAAGTCTAGCCTGGTGGGAGAGGGGCCAGGGAAAGTGCGATCGAGCAGCCACTGGGACGTGGATTGGTATTATCCAACCGCGACAACCGATGTCAGCAGCCTCTTCTCGTTGACACGAAAAGTTTGACAGACAACGTGGGCAGTGCCCAATCAAAAGCTACTAAACGATCCAGTTAAGAAGTTGGCGAGGTAGCCAGGCCAAATAAAAAGTTTTTAATTCGATTTTGGTTGACAAATGACATACAAGCCCGCTGTGATGGACCAAAAAAGGAGCTGAACATTTTATACAACTTCTAAAAAGCTCAACGGTTTAAAAATTCAAAAGTTAAATGTTAAAATTCAGCCTGCATGTTTAAACTCTGGTCCGGCGCTGGCAGGAAGCTCATATTGCCACTTGCAATTCCACTACGTTGTAATATAACCAAGAGTTCTGTGAGAGCAGCAACTGAAAGCCCCGTTGAGGGGGGGGGGGAAGAGCGGCGCGAAACGGCCCCCTCTCTCCTTTTCAGTCGATATCTCCTAAAGTGTATTTAAGGCCTTGTCCTAAAGTATAGCAAATGTCGCCACCAAACTTTCAAGATCCCTCCGGGCATCATTTTTACACCTTGTGACCAAATTTTTCCAGAGCTCTTATGAAAGGTTAGTCACAAATGACGTCAGAGGGATGTCATGTTCCGTCATTTTCGACTCAATAAAAGGTTTAGCGGGAAGAGCTGTCACGCTTACCGTTTCGAAAATAACGAAAAATATTTAAGATTAACAAGATGTCAAATAAACAGCGCTACCAAACTGCTAACTCTTATTTCCAAACAAAAATTGATTTTGACCATCAAAACTATAGAAGTATAATACCCTCAAAATACCAACAACTTTCAAGATTAAAACTGAAATTTATGTTATATAACTATCTCCTCTAGATATGCCAAACTTAAACTCGATAGCTCCATTTTTAGCAAAGTTATGGCAAAAAAAAAATAACTATTTAAAATTTATTACGTAAAAGTTTCAATTTCAATTTTTAGCCGTCGCAGAACACACAAAGCAAGCCAAAGACCACCACTGGATTTCCTGTGATGAGCTGCGTCGAGTAGATACCCCTTTTATGCAAAATATCAACTTTGAAATTTGACCTTCTTTG